>NW_021820345.1:425223-560547 GCF_901001135.1 Rhinatrema bivittatum
TGTTTGGTGAGCGCTGGAAGTTGTTGCAGGATGAGCGCTAGCAGGTAGAGTGCAGGGTGGGCATAGGGTGAGCACTAGTACGGTGCTGGTGGGGTACTGCTCGGGGCGAATCGAAGGGGCGAAACAAAGGGGCAGGCCCCTTTGTCGCGCGACGCCAGGGAGGGTGGCGGTTTAAATACCCCGCCGGTCGGTCGCGCCTCTGACGTCACCGCCGCGACGTTTTCGTGGGCGTTTCTTGTTTTGTGCTGGCGGTTCTGGGGCGTGGGCTCGCGGCTCGGGTCGAGGCCTGCAGGGCACGAGGTCTCCGGGTCCGGATGTTCGCTCGGGTCGGGGCCTGCAGGAAGCAAGGGCTCGTGGCCCAGGTCGAGGCCGAAGAGAGCGGAAGTTCGCGGCCTTGCAGGAAGGTGAGCTGCTGGAGGGCTGCTGGATAGAAGGGCCGGCGATCGGCGAGGGAGCCCGATCGGGGTGAGCGGAACAAGAGGCCTTACCCCGACGGGCTTCAGCGCCGATCGCGCAGGCCAAGTTCACCGCTGGACCCCGAAGGAATCAAAAAGGAGTAAGTAGAGGAGAGCGGCAGTTTTAAATACCCCGCCGGTCGGTCGCGCCTCTGACGTCACCGCCGCGACGTTTTTCGTGGGCGTTTCTTGTTTTGTGCTGGCGGTTCTGGGGCGTGGGCTCGCGGCTCGGGTCGAGGCCTGCAGGGCACGAGGTCTCCGGGTCCGGATGTTCGCTCGGGTCGGGGCCTGCAGGAAGCAAGGGCTCGTGGCCCAGGTCGAGGCCGAAGAGAGCAGAAGTTCGCGGCCTTGCAGGAAGGTGAGCTGCTGGAGGGCTGCTGGATAGAAGGGCCGGCGATCGGCGAGGGAGCCCGATCGGGGTGAGCGGAACAAGAGGCCTTACCCCGACGGGCTTCAGCGCCGATCGCGCAGGCCAAGTTCACCGCTGGACCCCGAAGGAATCAAAAAAAAGCTTGTATCTGCCTAAGATACCCAGTTTTATATAGTCCCTCGTTTTCAACATTTTTTGATATTTTTACTGTTTCATTTTCTCATGCAATTATTATTGTTCTATGTAAGGGCCATGCCCAAAAGTTCTTAGACGTATGTAAACCGATACGATGTGCAAATCGGTATAGAAGAAACTCTAAATAAATAAATAAATATCAAGATACACTAAAACTGCCCTTAAAAACCTACAGTGACCTCAAATGTCTGTAATTAAACAGATTTGCTTACAGAACATTTGAGCACAAAAGAATACCCTAGCTTAGGATGGGGGGGGGGGGGGGGGGTGCAATCTCCTACCTGAGCAGAAGCTCCTGCAGGCATTTTCCTGGCTTCTTTTGCTGCTTTCAGGATTACAAATGAATCGGGGTAGGGAAGAGCTGAGTGTTGCGCTCTTGCTGTTACAGGGGGGGAGAATCCGAGCTGGGGAGGGGACTGGTGAGTTTCTTTCTGCCTGAACCCAGCGTTGCTGGGCTATGGAAAAAGTACAGAGCAGCTGCTCCACCTCCCGCCCAGGGCAGGCTGATGACGTTCCAGAGGAGAAGGGGGGAGGTTTACAGTGCGGGCCCACGCTGATGACATCACCCGGGAGGCGGGGCAGCTTTACAGTGCGGGCCCACGCTGATGACATCACCCGGGAGGCGGGGCAGCTTTACAGTGCGGGCGTGAACAAAGGACACAGGGGTGGCCGTGGCGTCAGAGAGAGCAAGAGGTGGGGGGCAATGGGAATTCAGCATTTCCTTGTCGCACTGTACCGGTACCGCTGCAAAGCAATACGATTGTAGATACTATTTTTTTTTTTTTTTACCTTCATTGAAATTTTAAATTGTTCAACACAAGCGAAACTGAGGGGGGAGGACATCCATAAAAAAAAAAAAGAGAATAAACTCAAATACAAAGAAGTGCAATTAAACGGAAGTTATAAATACAAATGACCCTCTCATTTTAAAGTAATAGGAGCACCCAGGATCTTATTATTTAATTTATTTAAATGGTTTTTTTTTTATATACCGATAACCGTTTGCACATCGTATTAGAATGAATAAATCCAAACTAAGAAAATAAAAGCTGAGAAGTAAACAGCAAATTGTAATTATAATGCCAGTTTCACAGGAAAAAGGTAAACAGTGCTAGCCTGAGAAACTAAAAAAAAAAAAAAAAAGCTCAAATGAGATGGCTCAAAATATATATGCTTGACATTTACATAGGTAATGAAGTATAAATTGTGCATCTATAGCCAGGACTTCACTTGACTAGAAACGTTTTCCTTTATTCCTAGGTTGACCTGGTGATAGCTGGTAAATCCAAATTCTCTGGCCATAGAACAAAACGGATCTCTTACGAAAAGAAGTCTCACAGTCCTGAGAGAAGACAAAAGAGACCAAAAGTGCCTCCAGCTTTTCCTCTCCCAGCTGACTTCAGCTGCTCTACCCTACCCTACCCTGCCCCTTTTGTTCCCTCCCCAACAGAGTTCTGGCAGCACCATGCGCAGATTCACACAAAATAAATACTGTCTGCAATAGAGAGGATTATTTTATCCAATCCCAGCATTACTTCTAAAGAAAAATATATATAAATTCCAAAAAGCAGCCCAATTCAGTGGGAAAACCCCCTACCTACTTAGCAATAATGGAGGCAGTAGTAGGGTTGCCAGCTGACCCCAAGCCAACTGAACAGGCTGATCCAGTTCTGGTTCCCCCCCCCCCCCCCTGTTGCATGTAGGGATTTGTAGTTCTGATTATCATCTTGACAGCCCTAAGAGGACTAGACGGTCTGAAATAGGCCCTAAGAGGACTAGACGGTCTGAAATAGGCCCTAACAGGACTAGACTGATCCAGTCCTGGCTTTTCTGCCACTACATGTACAACATTGATTTGTAGTTCTGGGTTTTTTTTTCAATTGATTTTCTTAATGTAACGCCCAAGGGCAGAATAGGAAAGGGAAAGCTTTAAAGCTATCACTGGGCCAAAGCAAAAAAACTCTCACTCCCTCGCTTTTTCTCCAGCGGCAGTCACACATAAAAGAACACGTCTTCCCTGTATTGTGATTATTAAAAACACAAGTGGGTTCTCCAGCTAAGAGGGAGAAGTAGTGCCATGAGATTGAGTTGTAAAAAAACAAAATCAGTAATAAAATCCTGAGATACAATTAGTTTTTAATTAACAGCAATAAATACTTTGACTCAAATTTTCAACTTCAATAAAATGCATTTTTAAAAAGTACACGAATTGAAGACAATTTTATTTTGGAAACAAAACTTTTTAAAATACTTTACAGAACATTGTTAACACCGTCAAGGTAATTCCATTTCCGTTAAGTGTTTGCCCTTCACTATTAACTACTTTCCTTTTTTCTTTTCAAAGAACTTCAAATATTAAAACTTTTATTTTCTTTTAACTCGCAGGTACAACGATTCACCACCAACACTGGAAAAAAATCAGATAAGTTCTAGTTCAAATGATCAATACAAACTTGTAGTGCAAATTTCATAAGCCAAGAGTGTAATTATTTTCTCAAAAGATTTTCCCTCATTGTTTCTTGCTCGTTTCAGTTCTTACTCAGAAAATCACCAGGTAAACATAGATTATCTTCAGTACTCAAGCGGTGAGAACACTGAATTTCTGTCGGTCTTTCCTACATGTGCCGCACTCTGTGCAGCATTTCCTAGGTGCCCCTGAGCATTTCTGTAGGTATTTTCTGTCTGTGTTTCTGGCCAGACAGGCACTGTCTTGGTAACAGGGGTGCAAGAAATAGCTCTCTGTTCTGCAATCTTTGCTGGTATTGCTGGAGTGTGTGGGTACGCCTTTTTCTTCTTCAAATCTTTGATCATCTGATCTTTGGGTCCTTTGGTCCGTATACAGCCACATCACCTAGTATCCTGAGCTTTTCCAAATCAAAAAGAGAGATTATCTACTATTTTCACGAGTTATCTTCTGGCAGAATCTAGGTATGTGTATGCCTCATTCGCTGCAACCACTGAACTGGTTTCTGAACTAACTAATACAAAAATAAACAATAAAAAAAAACCGTGTGGCTTTATCTCATTTTTTGCCAGCTACTCAAATTTACTTTTTTCTCTGATTATGGGGGGGGGTCATTTACCGAGCAGATCGCATGCGATAAGGGACGTTTCACACGCGAAAAGTCCCTTATCGCGTGCGATACCAAGATGGGGGCGGAGTCGGGGCAGCGTCAGCCCCGGAAGAGGAAGAGTCGTGGCGGCACCGGGGCTGACGCCACGAAGATAAAGGTAATCGCCTTTATCGCTGTCAGTTTCATGCCGAATGACTACACCTTTTATGGTGGTTATTTGGCGCGATGCCGGCAGTGATCGCACCGTGAAGGTACGATCGCTGCCGGCTATCGCAGGACCGCCCCCCCCCCCCCCCCGCCCCCGTTACCACGGGATTCACTATGCCTTGCAGCATTAAGGCGTGCCTCTTAACGTTTAGGAAAAGACTTAAGACATGGCTTTTCAGGCAAGCCTTCCCGAACTCCACCTAACAAGATCCATCAATGACTCCTATGCTAAGTAGCTGTATATAATGGACTCCATATTTATTTTGTTCTCTTGTATTTATAGAGAACTCCTTATTTACATTGTACACTTGTATATAATTATCCTCCTCTATCTCTTTTATTTCTTATAATCCCAGTTCATGATCCCTTGTTAATTGTAACTGCTTCTCTTCTCCACGTTTAGTTATGTTTTTGGTTATATTTCTGCACCCCTGTTTTCTGTAAACCGACATGATGAGAACGAGTTCTTGAATGCCGGTATAAAAAAACCTTAAATAAATAAATAAATAAAAATAAATAAATAAAATTAGTAAATTCAGCCCTATGTGTCTGTCAGCCTTACTAGAATACAAGTCTGGTAAACAAGGGTTTTAGTTAACAGAGAGAAATCTTCCTTAGATTTTCTCTCCTCAGTTATTATCTAGAAAATTTAGTTCCAAACTCTGTGCAGGTTTCAAAGAAAAACTGCTTTGTGTTTTTTGTTTTTTTTGACAAACAGCGGTTCATTCTGCCAGAGTACTTGTGCTTCAGTCAGGGTTTATAGCTTCTGATTTAAATACCCTCCTCTGATGGGACGAATCCTTGGATTTAGTGTCCACATTCACAATTAAACAGATTCCATTTGAGTTTTTCTTCACTCTTGTCTTTTAACTGCAGCAGATTTCTATTTTCGTGCCTCTCTGCCGGTAAACTTTACATTTAAACTAAATTTCATTCTACCCAAGTTTCTCCTTTTCACTTAACCTCTCTTCAAAGGAATCCTGGTGTCATATGAGACTTCATTGCATATTTTGAGTTCAGTTATTGCAGTGAAATTTCTCCATTGAAGGTCGTGCACCAGAGCTCCTTCCAGAATCCTGCACTCCTGGGCCCTTAATCCAGTCAATAGAGTTGTTACCCTTCAGGGCCGGTTTCACCGTTAGGCAAACTGGGCAGTCACCCAGGGCAGCATCAGTGACAGCAAACACAATAGTACCTGAAAGCCACACAAACGCGAGGAACCAACGGTGCTTTCTAATCACTTTCGCTTCACATTTTTGTGAAGCGAAAGTGATTAGAAAGCAGAAAGTGTACTGCTTTTCACCAGGACTTTATTTCTCAGTTTTACATTGTATGTTTTTGTAAGTGGTTTGACTTGCTTTTTATCTATACCTCTGGCAGGACCTGAGTTGCTAGCTTTCAGCTTTTATTTTTCATGGCTTAGGAAGCAAGGTTAAGTTTCTCTGGAAAGGGAGAGCAAAGAAAAGTAAAAAAAAACAACTTCTAATTAATGGACTCTCCATCTTTTCCCTCTTCCAGCCACATTGATTGGTGAAGGGAGTGGTTAACAAACTGTAGTGCTTCTCTCCTTTCTGCTTTAACACCCTCACAATTTGATCTTTTGGCTTCACCTCTTAATTGTGGCAACTTTCCCGTTTCTTCCCTGGAAAGCTGGTGCATTGCATCAGGAAACATTTGGCAACACTGGAGGGAGGGGCAGAGGGACAGGGGGCATCAGAGAGGAGAGAATGACAGAGGGGAGTCACAGGGGAAAGGTATGAGGAGCGACGGAAGAGGAGCAGAGGAGAGCCACAAGATGGGGGAAGGAGAGAAGAGAGAGAAGAAAGCGGCTATGGAGGAGGCAGGGAAGAGGGACAGAGAGAGCCACAGGAGAGAGAAGGGTGATGAACAGAGAAATAAAGAAGGAGGGAGAAAAAGAAAGAAAGGTGAACAAGCGGAAAGGAGATCATGAGGACAGAACGGAGAGGGTCCAAGGCACAGCTCCTAGATTTCTGCAGCAAGTCTGAAAATACTGCAGCAATGTTTCTGACTATCTGCAATAATTATGTGGCTCATATGAATAACTTTGCAAATTAAATAATGCAAATCTTGTATTTTTCCTTACAAAAGTTAAGAACATAAGAAAATGCCATACTGGGTCAGACCAAGGGTCCATCAAGCCCAGCATCCTGTTTCCAACAGTGGCCAATCCAGGCCATAAGAACCTGGCAAGTACCCAAAAACTAAGTCCATTCCATGTAACCATTGCTAATGGCAGTGGCTATTCTCTAAGTGAACTTAATAGCAGGTAATGGACTTCTCCTCCAAGAACGTATCCAATCCTTTTTTAAACACAGCTATACTAACTGCACTAACCACATCCTCTGGCAACAAATTCCAGAGTTTAATTGTGCGTTGAGTAAAAAAGAACTTTCTCCGATTAGTTTTAAATGTGCCCCATGCTAACTTCATGGAGTGCCCCCTAGTCTTTCTACTATCCAAAAGAGTAAATAACCGATTCACATCTACCCGTTCTAGACCTCTCATTAAGTCATTTTCTGGTATTTTTCTGAAAAAACAAAGCAGAAGCCGATCCAATATTACTAGTAAGCGACGAGACAAAGAAGATCGGTGTAAAAAATGCCTTTATTAAAAAGAGTTGCCAGACTCTGGCTGGGTTTCGCTCTCGCAGGAGCTGCCTCAGGGGCTGTTAAGGGCAAAATTTGAAAATTAAAGTAAAGATACACATGACACATAAATACATATAAATAAATAATGGTGACATACATATGTCAATAAAATGAAATGAACTTACACTGTGTGCACATATTTTGACAACATACAGAAGAAAATTTAAATAATTTAAATGAAATGCACAAACGTAAATACAATGATACGCACAAATAGATAAACCTTTTTTTAGTAGAAAATTGCCTAATTGACCTGAAAGAATTGTTTAAGGATGTGATCAAGAACTCAGTTAGTTTGTGTGTGTGTGTTCTGTTTTCCACAAAGGACATAGATATGCAATACTCCAATAGTACATGTTGGCTGCATTCTTGTTTTATGGAAACCGATGTGATGTTTCTAACGGATGTCGGTATATAAAAAACGTTAAATAAATAAATTTGTAAACCGTTGTGATCTACTTTTGGAACGATGGTATATAAAACGCATAAATAAATAGCTGGGTGGGAGTGAGAGAAGCGTGAAGGTGGGGAATGTGGAGATGGAGGAACAAGATGAAAGCGGGAAGGGAGAGAGGTTAAAAAAAAGTTATGGAATTCAAAAGGCTAAGAGGTGAAGTGCTGATGGATGGAAGAAAGGCAGAGAGGAAAGATATGAAGAGAGGTGACGGGCAAGAGAAACAAAGTCAGCTGAGGGAAAGCTGGAGAAAAGTCAAAGAAGGAAAAGTAAAATGGAAAGAAAACTGGGAAAGGAGTGAGAAGAAGCAGGAGATGAAAGCAGCTGTTATGCTGGTTGACCCTTGGACAGAGGGGGGAGACGGCGCTGCCTGCGGGGAGGAGCCCCACAGGACCCCCACCATCAGTAGGTTAAGCCCTCGGGTGCCGGAGCCGGCCGGACTTATGTGGGACCTCCGCAGAGATGAACGTCCAAGGAGGGGGACAAGAAGCAGCAGCGCAGGCCAGGTCTGGAGCAGGAGATGAAGCCCGAGAGGCAGTCCAGGCAAGGACCGAGAAAGGCAGCGGACTCACAGACAATGTTTCGGCAAGGGTCGAGCAGGTGGCATAGCTTGAAGTCGGTATCCAGGCGAGGGTCGAGGCAGGCGGCGTAGCTTGTGGTCAGTGTCCAGGCAAGGGTCGAGGCAGCCAGCGTAGCTTGTGGTCAGTATCCAGTCTGAAGTCAAAGCCAAAGACAATCCAAGGAACGAGGAAGGACCTCAGGACAGCAGCACACACTGCAAGGAGCGTGGAGTCCCGTTGCCAAGGCAAAGGCTGAAGGCAGGCTCCAGTCTTATATAGTCCTCCAGCGCTGATGTCATCCGGGAGGGCCGCGGGCATTCTCCCGCCGCGGGCCCTTTAAATGAAGGAGAGAGGCACTCGCGTGTGCCTAGGAGGACGCCGGACACGGGAGGGAGTCGGCGGGGTCGGTGGCGTTCCTGCCGTGAAGGGGGGGGGGGGGAATCCACGGCGTCAGGCTGGCAGCTCGAGGCCGCGGAGCCAGCAGTTTCCCCGCGGCCGGCGAGCGTAACAGCAGAGGAGAGAGAACAGAATTACATCAGGAAAAAGAAAAAAAAAAAAAAGGTAAGCATGTTTTATTTTAATTATCTGATAATGAGACTTGGAAAGTTATTTTCTTACATGTACTTTTTAAATTATAGCTGACATATCCGACACCAGTGGCATTTTACTCTTGTTAGCTCTATGTGCTGTCGTGTGTGTGTGTTCTGGATATTGTAATATTTGCTTCTCTCTTCGTACCTTCGATCCCTGCCTCCCTGAAGTCCATAATCCAAACCTGGGCTTGCAGTGACCCTGAACAAGATGTGCATAATGAACTTGAGGATTACTGCTATGCACACACAGAGGGGCAGATTTTAGAAAACTACGCGCGCCTGTACTTTTGTTCGCGCACCCGGCGCAAACAAAAGTATGCCGCATTTTAAAAGATACACGTGTAGCTGTGTGTATCTTTTAAAATCCGGGGTCGGCGCGCGCAAGGCTGCGCAAAATCGGCAGCCTGCGCGCGCCGAGCCGCGCAGCCTGCCTCCGTTCCCTCCGAGGCCGCTCCGAAATCGGAGCGGCCTCGGAGGGAACTTTCCTTCTGCCTCCCCCCACCTTCCCCTACTAACCCAGCCCCCGGCCCTAACTAATTCCCCCCCCCCCCACCTTTATTCCAAAAGTTACGCCTGCCCGAGGCAGGTGTAACTTGCGCACGCCAGGCCAGCTGCCGGCGCGCCATGTTCCGGTCCAGGGGCTGGTCCGGAGGCCGCAGCCCCGCCCCCGGAACGCCCCCCGATGACGCGCCAGCCGCAACACCCCCCCCCCCGACACGCCCCCCCCCCAGGAAAGCCCCAGGACTTACGCGCGTCCCGGGGCTTTGCGCGCGCCGGCAGCGTACGCGACATAGGCTCGGCGCGCGCAGGGGGAGCTTTGGGCAGGTTTTCGGGGGGTTACGCGCGTATCTTACGCGTGTACCCTTTTGAAAATCTGCCCCAGAGTGAGTAAAAGGTGTGGGCCTAAAGCAAGGGCTTTGCAGCCCTGTGATGATTTTGGCAACTTTTTAGAGACTGATTTTCACACAGAGGGGAAAAGACTACTTTTGTTTCTTCATATCAGAGAGCTGTCATCACCTCCCAAATGAGAGAAGGAACCTTGGACAAGAACTGTGAAGCATGGCCTTGATAAAAACTTTGTATCCAGCTATTGAAATGGGTATTGTTCTAGCACCTGTTGTGCTAATGAACTCTCTCTGAATGGACTTCATTAACCCGAATGAGAATATTCCCATGCATTGGGACTCAGACGACATCATTTGCATCCCCACCAATCCTGTGTCTATAGGAGGTGGGCAGCGACCAATCCAGATCAACGTTGGAGCCTATGGAACTGAATATTCTGTGAGGTTTGTTTTTCAGAGGAAAAAAAAAAAGGACTCTGAACTATCCTTTTCCATGGGATTTTTTTTGCCGTGGTTCCGCCTCCCGTGAATTACCCAGAGCTCTGCTAAGAGGGCTTTGCTTACAGAACTTTTTATTTTTTTTTGCAGGAAGCCTGAGTTTCAAGTGCTCAGTACAGTTGCTCTGTAATCAAGAAGTAGCTTTTCTTGCCAACATCCCTTGAAAAACCTCGGCTAGCTAGTACAGTTACCCTGTTTCTGCCGTCATACCTCACAGAGGCCATCTCTGTGAGACTCTGGGGCGTTTCAGCTGCCGTCCACCATGAGGGGCTTTGCTGGATTCGCCCTATGGTGATCGGAACAGCGTCCTGTTAACAGAAATGACCCCAGACTTGTGCAGTACTTTGAAGGGTGAGAACGCCGGCTTGATTATTTTTCTGCTGGGCTATTTGGCTTGGCATTGCATAATTCCGAAGTGCAAAGCTGAGCTTAGACAATGCTTAAGTTCTGACTATCTTACATGACAGTGCTGTAGCAAAATAAACCAAAAAGAAATAAAACAAATAATCGTACCATATTAAGCTGTTTTTACTTCTGCTGCTAATAAAATTATCTTGCTACCTCAAACAAGTGTTTTGAACTGCTCCCTAATGCTAATGAATTTGTATAATAAAGGTATTTGTAAGGTTATCCACATCAGATACTCCTGCAGGCTGTCTGGATGTGCATTATAGAATTTCTTCTCAGAGCTGGCATGACCCAGGTTGTAAGCTACAAAGCACACTTGTAACGTGTTTGCAGGAAACGGTCAGAATCTTCCACGAATTTCATGTTGGACAAGAGCAGGACCACTTACATATAAATTATGTGCAGTGCAATGCAAAGCAATGAGTCAAGACGATGGCTAGATCCAGAGAGATGCTGGGCTGCTCAGAGAGAGACGTAACCAGTGGTGAAAAGGAGGCAATAATGTGCCTGGACGGATCATGGGTAAGGCCCTATCCGCAGTACTTCTGGAGGCCATATCTAAAAAAAAAAATTTAAAAATTAAAAAAAAAGAGATCAAAGTGGCCCAGAGAGAGGCAACCACGATGATGTGGACATGACATGAGACTTGAGGATTTAAATATGCATAACTGAGAAGAGAGGAGGGGCAGGGAGGATATGCTACAGACTTTCAAATTACTCTAAGGTATTAAAAATGCACTAGAAACAAACTTTTCCCAATAAACATGAATCGGTAATACTAGGGGGCTATGATATGAAGCTCCAGGGCTAGACTCAGGAACAGCGTCGTGAAGCATGTTTTTTTTCCTTTGAGAGGGTGGTGAAAGCCTGGCGTGCTCTCTAGGAGGAGGTGGTGAAGATAAAAAAAAAAAAAACCAAAACAAACTATGCTGGAATTCAGAAAGACATGGGATAAAATCACTGAAGATCCCTGGCGGCAAGAACCTGGAAATGAACCAATGGGGTAACCTGTGGTAGCATTTCTGCACGGGGGTAACCTGCACGGCGCGGCAGCTACCACCATCATCAACTTGCTGGGCAGACCGGATGGGCCCTTTTGGTCTTTATCTGCCATCATTCACTCTGTTACTATTGAATGCCCATCCGACGATGGAGACCATCTCACCTGCAAAAGTGTGGCTGAAATCTTAAGGGGGTAATTTTCAAAAGGAGTTATGCGCATAAATGTAACTACTATTGTAGCAATTTTCAAACGCTATTTACTCACGTAAAGTGCATTTATGTGAGTAAATCCTATGGACAATTCAATGGCATATATTGTAGCAATTTTCAAAAACCCATTTACTCGAATAAAGCCCAGTTCTACTCAAGTAAATGCTTTTAAAAATCAGGCCCTAATTGAATTGGGGACATACGGCAAGCAGCCCCATCATTTCTGGCTTCTACTGCGTGTTTCTCCGACAGGATCTGTGTTAAATTAAGATCCTGTAATTGGGCGGGGATGGCCATTGGGTAACGTCTAACAGAGGGAATCTTTTAATGACACACAAGAGAAAAACGGCTCTTCTGCCTTTTCTGTCATTCAGGAACTTTACAAACAAAATCACGTGTTCTTTCAGAGACCTAGCAGTGGACTCATCAAGTAACAGAATTTTGCCTGAAGGATCTAAATATGTAAACCCTGGAGGAGAGGAGGTGCAGGGGAGATAGGTATCTGAAGGTCTGCATCCTAACAGGTATTATCGATGCACAAACCTCATACCTTTTTTGCTGAAGGAAACAGTAGAACTAGGGATCATGAAAAGAAACTCCAGGGGGGATGACTCAGAACCAATGTCAAGAAGCATTTCTTCACAGAGAGAGAGTGGTGGATGCCAGGAATGCCCTCCTGGAAGAGGTGGTGAAGACGAGAACAGTTGATGAATTCAAAAAGGCATGGAATAAACACTGTGGATCCCTAAAGGCTTGAAGAAAGAGATGTTATACCATTTCTGCATGGGGGTAACTGGTATGGTGTGACAGTCACTACCCTTACATATATAGAAACATAGAAATGACGGCAGAAGAAGACCAAACGGCCCATCCAGTCACAGAACACATGGGGTAACCTGCATGGTGTGGCAGTTACTACCCTTAACAGAATGCATGGGGGTAAACTCCATGGAATGGCAGTTACTACCCTTAACAGAATGCATGGGGGTAAACTCCATGAAATGGCAGTTACTACCCTTAACAGAATGCATGGGGGTAAACTCCATGGAATGGCAGTTACTACCCTTAACAGAATGCATGGGGGTAAACTCCATGGAATGGCAGTTACTACCCTTAACAGAATGCATGGGGGTAAACTCCATGGAATGGCAGTTACTACCCTTAACAGAATGCATGGGGGTAAACTCCATGGAATGGCAGTTACTACCCTTAACAGAATGCATGGGGGTAAACTCCATGGAATGGCAGTTACTACCCTTAACAGAATGCATGGGGGTAAACTCCATGGAATGGCAGTTACTACCCTTAACAGAATGCATGGGGGTAAACTGCATGGAATGGCAGTTACTACCCTTACCAGAATGCATGGGGGTAAACTCCATGGAATGGCAGTTACTACCCTTAACAGAATGCATGGGGGTAAACTCCATGGAATGGTAGTTACTACCCTTAAGAGAATGCATGGGGGTAAACTGCATGGAATGGCAGTTACTACCCTTAACAGAATGCATGGGGGTAAACTCCATGGAATGGCAGTTACTACCCTTACCAGAATGCATGGGGGTAAACTCCATGGAATGGCAGTTACTATCCTTACCAGAATGCATGGGGGTAAACTCCATGGAATGGCAGTTACTACCCTTAACAGAATGCATGGGGGTAAACTCCATGGAATGGCAGTTACTACCCTTAACAGAATGCATGGGGGTAAACTCCATGGAATGGCAGTTACTACCCTTAACAGAATGCATGGGGGTAAACTGCATGGAATGGCAGTTACTACCCTTACCAGAATGCATGGGGGTAAACTCCATGGAATGGCAGTTACTACCCTTAACAGAATGCATGGGGGTAAACTCCATGGAATGGCAGTTACTACCCTTAAGAGAATGCATGGGGGTAAACTGCATGGAATGGCAGTTACTACCCTTAACAGAATGCATGGGGGTAAACTCCATGGAATGGCAGTTACTACCCTTACCAGAATGCATGGGGGTAAACTCCATGGAATGGCAGTTACTATCCTTACCAGAATGCATGGGGGTAAACTCCATGGAATGGCAGTTACTACCCTTAACAGAATGCATGGGGGTAAACTCCATGGAATGGCAGTTACTACCCTTAACAGAATGCATGGGGGTAAACTCCATGGAATAGCAGTTACTACCCTTAACAGAATACATGGGGGTAAACTCCATGGAATGGCAGTTACTACCCTTAACAGAATGCATGGGGGTAAACTCCATGGAATGGCAGTTACTACCCTTAACAGAATGCATGGGGGTAAACTCCATGGAATGGCAGTTACTATCCTTAACAGAATGCATGGGGGTAAACTCCATGGAATGGCAGTTACTACCCTTAACAGAATGCATGGGGGTAAACTGCATGGAATGGCAGTTACTACCCTTACCAGAATGCATGGGGGTAAACTCCATGGAATGGCAGTTACTATCCTTAACAGAATGCATGGGGGTAAACTCCATGGAATGGCAGTTATTATCCTTAACAGAATGCATGGGGGTAAACTCCATGGAATGGCAGTTACTACCCTTAACAGAATGCATGGGGGTAAACTGCATGGAATGGCAGTCACTAACCTTAACAGAAACATGGGGATTACATACATGGAGCAGCAGTCAGTATCCTTAACAGAGCACATGGGGTAACCTGTATGGAACAACAGTTACCATCCTTAAAAGAACGCATGGGGGTAACCTGCATGGAATGGCAGTTACTGTCCTTAACAGAATGTATGGGGGAAAACTGCATGGAGCGGCAGTTAATATCCTTAACCAGAATGCATGGGGGTAACCTTCACAGAGCGGCAGTTACTAGCCTTAATAGAATGCATGGGGTAACCTTCACAGAGCAGAAGCTACTAATTTTAATAGAATGCATGGGGTAATCCACATGGAGCAGCAGTTCCTACCCTTAACAGGAGGCATGGGGTAACCCACATGGAGCAGCAGTTCTTACCCTTAATAGAAGGCATGGGGGTAACCCACACAGAACAGCATTTGGTATCCTTAACAGAAACATGGGGATTACATGCATGGAGCAGCAGTCACTACCCTTAACAGAACACATGGGGTAACCTGTATGGAGCTGCAGTTACTACCCTTAACAGAACGCGTGGGGACAATCTTCACAGAGCGGCAGTTACTAGTCTTAATAGAATGCATGGGGTAACCTTCACAGAGCAGAAGCTACTAATTTTAATAGAATGCATGGGGTAATCCACATGGAGCAGCAGTTCCTACCCTTAACAGGAGGCACGGGGTAACCCACATGGAGCAGCAGTTCCTACCCTTAATAGAAGGCATGGGGGTAACCCACACAGAACAGCAGTTGCTATCCTTAACAGAAACATGGGGATTACATGCATGGAGCAGCAGTCACTACCCTTAACAGAACACATGGAGTAACCTGCATGGAGCAGCAGTTACTGTCCTTAAAAGAACGTATGGGGGTAACCTGCATGGAGCGGCAGTTACTGCCCTTAACAGAACATATGGGCGTAAACTCCATGGAATGGCAGTTACTATCCTTAACAGAAACATGGGGATTACATGCATGGAGCAGCAGTCACTACCCTTAACAGAACACATGGGGTAACCTGCACGGAGCAGCAGTTACTGTCCTTAACCAAAATGCATGGGGGTAACTTTCACAGAGCGGCAGTTACTAGTCTTAATAAAATGCATGGGGGTAACTTTCACAGAGCGGCAGTTACTAGTCTTAATAAAATGCATGGGGGTAACCTTCACAGAGCGGCAGCTACTATTCTTAATAGAATGCATGGGGTAATCCACATGGAGCAGCAGTTCCTACCCTTAACAGGAGACATGGGGTAACCCACATGGAGCAGCAGTTCTTACTCTTAATAGAAGGCATGGGGGTAACCCACACAGAACAGCATTTGGTATCCTTAACAGAAACATGGGGATTACATGCATGGAGCAGCAGTCACTACCCTTAACAGAACACATGGGGTAACCTGTATGGAGCTGCAGTTACTACCCTTAACAGAACGCGTGGGGGCAATCTTCACAGAGAGTCAGTTACTAGTCTTAATAGAATGCATGGGGTAACCCACATGGAGCAGCAGTTCCTACCCTTAACAGGAGACATGGGGTAACCCACATGGAGCAGCAGTTCTTACCCTTAACAGAAGGCATGGGGGTAACCCACACAGAACTGCAGTTACCATCCTTAACAGAAAGCATGGGGGGTAACTTTCACGGAGCGGCAGTTACTATCCTTAACAGAAAGCATGGGGGTAACTTTCATGGAGCAGCAGTTACTATTCTTAACAGAACACATATCATAAGCAGATTGCAGAGTAGATGGACCATTTGGTCCTTATCTGCCGTCATTACTATATTACTTTTTTAAATATCAATTATTGTTGTGCTCACCAGCCACAGAGCTCCATGGCAGGCCTCAATCACCCCTCGCAGCATCACCATGGCTGGACCAGCCCAGGGCCCCCTCTTGATAGTGGGGAACTGCTGCCGATACCGCACTGCCTCTTCATGGCATGGAGCCGCTGATCCTGCTGCCAACTTCCAGGCCCCCTCGGCATCTCCCTAGGCACACGTGTGCGCCTCTCTGCATTATTTAAAGGACCAGTAGCGAGAAATTCCCCACGGGCTTCACCAGTGACATCATCACTCAGGGACTACTTAAGACCAGTCACTGCCTTCAGCATTTGCCTCTGCAACAGGTCAAGCTCCTAGAGAGTAGCTAATTGCCTGACTCTGTGTTTCTGACTCCCGGTCCTCGTATTGTCTTCTCCTGGATTGCTTCATTGGCCTTGACCTCAGGTCGTTCCTAGACTTTGCATGATCACCGTCCATCTCAACCCTTGGTACCTTTCTTGGACTTCGCTGAATTGCTGCCTGCCTCGAGTCTTGGTACTTCTTTTGGACTTCGCTGTTGGCTGCCTGCCCCGACCCATGGAACAACTTGACTCTATTTGCGTCTACTGCCCTTTGTGGGATTCTTTGTTATCGGAGACCTGCGCCTAAGTCCAGCAAGCCCCAATACCCAAGGGCTTAACCTGCGGGGAATGAGGGCTGGTATTGGTGAAGGTCCTGTTGGGTCTCTGCACAGGCCAGTTCCACCTGCTGATGCCGAGGATCTGCAGGGCTCCTCCCTGCAGGTAGCATCAACCTCGTCTTGGTCCAAGAGTCTACCCCCTAACAGTTTGCTGAGGCCATGGACCCAGCGGATCTTTCAGGTCTCCAGGCCATCCTGGTTCTGGCTCAGAAAATCCAACAGTAGCGGCACTTCTTGGAAATGTTGGCAGGCACTATGCAATGCCTTAGTGCCCACCTTAATGCCACCACCTTGACCAGCACTGCGACCCCTGCAGTCCCAGTGCCCATGCCCACCGCATCTATTCTTCGCCTCCCAGTACCGCCTCGGTATGCGGAGGATCCCAAGCAGTGCCGGGGTTTCTTAAATCAATGCTTCATGCATTTCACTCTTCAGCCAGCGCAATTCCCCAACAACACTATTAAAACCAATTTCATCCTCTCCCTTCTCGATGGGAAGGCTTTGGCCTGGGCCTCCCCCTTATGAGAGTGAGGATTTGCCCTTCTCCAGGACCTTCAGCGGTTTGACCAAGCCTTCAAGCAAGTGTTTGATGAGCCAGGCCGCCTGACTACCGCTGGATCCAATTTGCTGCATCTTCAGCAGAGTGCTAGACCTTTGATGGACTACACCATCGAATTCCATATTCTGGCTACCGAATTAAATTGGCAAGAGGCCAGTCTTCGGAGCTTTTTTTTGGAAGGACTATCCTCCCAAATAAAGGATGAGTTAGTGAGGGAGCTCCCAAAATCCCTTTAGGCTCATTGATCTAGCCGGGAGGATCGACCGTCTCCAGCAGTGGTCCCGGGAGTTGCGGGGTCATGAAGGCAGGTAATGCTTGCCCTGTCATTTTCACACCCCCTGGTCCCAAGCTCAGTGACAATTCCTACTTCATCTTGACTTGAGGAACTGATGCATCTTGGGCAGAGTTGCCTCATGCTTGAGAAGCACTGTCGTCGTACCCAGGGCCTCTGTTTCAATTGTGCTAGGAAGGGGCATCTTCTTGTGCAATGTCCGTGAAGCAGGGAAACTATCAAACCTAGGAGTGAGCGGAGAGATGACCCTAGGCTATATCACTCTTGCTCCCAACTTACCCTCCCGGTGGTGATCACCATGGACCAGCAACTTCTGTAAGTTAAAGCAGGCTTTCCTCCAGGGGTCATGCCTCTGCCACCCAGATCCCACGTATCCATTCATTCTTAAGGTTGACACTTCCTCCATAGGGGTAGGGGCTGTGTTGAGTCAACACTCTGACACAGGGGTACTCCGTCCTTGCTCCTTTTTCTCCCAAAAGTTCTCTCCTGCCAAGCGGAACTACGGCATTGGGGATAAAGAATTACTAGCCATAAAAATAGCTCTTGAGGAGTGGCATCAGTGGCTGGAAGGAGTACAACATCACATCACAGTATATAAAGACTATAAAAACTTGGAACATCTCTGCCATGCCCAGCGTTTGAATGCTTGCCAAGCCCGTTCTTTACCTGCTTCAATTTTGTGGTGAGATATAGGCCTGCCACCAAGAATGCCCAGGCTGACCCCCCTTCTCCTGGTCCTTTGAAACAGAAGATATGTCCGATCCACCCCCCCCCGGGCACATCATTGATCCAGCGCAGATTCTCTTGGCTGCTACTGAGACCGTTCCCCCAGGGAAAGATGGTTGTCCCCCACAAACACCACCAGAAGGTTTTGGAATGGTCCCTTGATTCTCGTGTCGTAGGTCATCCTGGCCAGGCCCAGACTCTCGCGCTACTCTGACGGTACTATTGGTGACCCCAGATACAAAGAGATTGCAAGGCCTATGTGGACTCTTATCCTATCTGCACCCAGCAAAAGTCTATGGTGGGATGACCTTGAGGGCTGTTACAACTGTTGCCTGCCCCCAAAGAACCCTGGACCCATTTGTCCTCAGACTTTAGAGTGGACCTCCCCCTCTCTAAAGGCTGCCGTATAATTTGGGTCATTATCGATCGTTTCTCCAAAATGGCCCATTTCATTGCCCTTCCAAGCCTCCCTTCTGCACCAGAACTGGCGAAGTTGTTCACCCCCCACATTTTTCACCTACACAGCTTGCCTCTACATATTGCTTCTGATCAAGGCATCCAGTTTATGGCCATCTATTGGTGCGCATTATGTCTGAAGTTTAACATAGTGCTAGACTTTTACCACGGCCTACCACCCGCAAGCCAGTGGTCAGGCAGAACGAAAGAACTGCACACTTAAGACCTTCTTGAGAACATTCATCAATGAGTATCAGGAAAGTGGGGCATCTCTCACGGCGAGATTGGTCACTCAAACGCCACTCTCAAATTTCTGCACAATTTCTTTCTTCTTCTCGATTGTGATTGCTTTCTTTATCTTTGGGGCCATTTTGAACACTTCTTTGATAAAAGTGCAGTTCTGCAGGAGGAAAAAAAAAAAAAAAGAAACCTAACAGAAAAAACACAAACCCCAGACTCTTTTCTTCCTACCAACCGCTTCGGAGCACATCTCTTGCCCTCCAGAAACTATTTCCCCCCTCCGAATCGCTTCTGAGCACATTACTGTACCTTGCCAGCTGAGTGATATCCCCCGATGTCCCCCGATGCTGTTTGCTGAAATTGCGTGCCGGGTCTGCCCACGTGCGCCTGGGTCCCATTAGTAGAAGCAGCAACAGTAGCCAGCCAATCCCTGTAGAAGTCCCGCCCTCCAAGACCAAAAAAATGTGATACACAACCAATCCGCGGAAAAAAAAACCCCGCACACACGCGGCACGCATGTGGCAGGGGTCGTAACTCAAAATTTGGTCGTTCCTCGAAACCGAAAATTATGGTCGTAACTCGAATTTTGTTCGTAAGTCAAACCCTGACATGTTGGTCATTACCCGAGCCATTCGTAAGTCAAGGGCCCACTGTACTTTCAAAGACTTTGCCTTCCCTCTCTACCCCCCTGAGAGACTGGTTGGGTCCGTGTCAGTCCTTTGGTTCCTGTTACTGGAAGACCCAACAGGAAGGAGAGCAAACTTTTCCTCTCATAACCCCTCTTTTGGGGACCTAGTGACTCCCAGATTAACACCCGAAACCCCATATCCTAGTAGCCACCTTAGCCACCACAGCGGGGGAGTCGTTGCCCTAGTAGATATTTTTCCAGTTTAGAATTCACCGGAAGACTCAGAGTGAATGTTTCCACTTCAGGCTTTCCCTCGGAAGAGGAGTTTCTGGGAATCTCACGTGTTTTCTTTCTGGAATGCTTACTTTTTCTCTCTCTCATAAGCCATCTCCGTAAATATTTACTCTTTTCATTCATCAAAACTAACTATCAGTGCCGACCCTGATCCAATTAACTTTACCTAAACTATGCCTTCGCCGCTTCTTAAATAATTAGGCATTATTCAAACACATTCATTCTATTGTGTATTTTATTGTTCCTGCTAGTGTTTCTTTTTTTTTAACTTTGGGAGAGAAGCACTAGCATAGCGCTCTCTCTCTCTCTCTGTGGCCATGCTACTAATCCCTTACTGCTCCCCACTACATCAACCTGCTTTGCAGTCCTTCTGGGACATACAGGTCAGGACCCAGGAAATCCATTTTTTCCTTTTTTTTTTTTGGGGGGGGGGGGGGCGGGGGTACCCCTATTACTTTGTAATGGAATGACATTCTAAAATTATATTCCCTATCTCCTACTATAAGAATCTCCATTTATCCCAGACCTCCAGGGTCAAGGCTTGGGATGAGCGGGCATTGTAGTCGATAAAATTCTTTCCTTTTTTTAGGAGGCCATATTAGCACTTCCAGGGGTTATTCCCCCATCATAACCTGTCCCATACAAAACCCACCTTTTCCTCTCACTACTGCCGTGCACATCAATAATCGCTTTAGTCTGTGCCGTTACAAGTTTAGTATGTAAGCAAGGAACCCCCCCAATATCCCCCCCCCCCCCCCATCTGAAACATCACCCTTCACACTACCCTGGGAGGTTTCCTTTTCCAAATAAATCTAAAGAATTTTCTCTGCCACACTGCAACCATCTGGTCCTGGTGCTTTATCCTGCTCGAGCTCTTTAATTGCCTGTTCCACTTCAAAAGACTGTTATTTCCTAGTTAAGATGCTCCTTTTCTCTACAACTGGCAACTGAATACCCCTCTAAATATTTATCTATATACTCCTTCTTGACAGAATTGGGAAAACTGACTACCAATTCCTTCTATCTCGTGGATCATTTTCCACACTCTGCTCTTAATCTTTAAGATCTGACTTTGCATCGTTTTCTCTATGAATTTTCTAGCAAGAATGCAACTAGCTTCATTGCCCCCTTCAAAGTATTCTTGCTTGACTTTGTCCAAGCTCTCCCAAAATGTTAAACTTTTCAGCTCATTCCTAAGAGATTCTAATTGGGACCCAATCATGTGTCCCTTTTCATGCCCCATTGCAAATCCTCCTCCACCACCAGAGCGGAGGAGAAATACCAGCAACATGAGTCACAGACACCCTCTCCATGCCTGTGTCCAGCAGCGCAAGTGCCAAAGAAACAAATAGGCAGCATCTTCGCCATCGGCCCACGCGGACCCAGGCTGTGTTATCGGTCACCATCTCCTGTTCCTGGGGCAGGCACAATTAAACTATGCACCCTATTTCCGTACGGGGCAAGCACACTGCTTTTTATTTTTTTTCAGCTCCCTCTGCATGGAACAAAGGCATGAAGGCGGCTTGTGCTGCCTTTTTCCCCAATTCAGTACCAGAGGGCATGTACAAAGGAGTACTGAAGAAGGCCGAGACCCACGCTGGGTGCAGGAGGAGTCACTGTGAGGCAGCTTGGCTTGTTGGTGAACTGCCAGGCCCTGGGATGGAAGCTGCCTCTTCGGCTGACACAGGTGAAGTGACGGGAGATGGGTCCTGGGCAAGGAGGAGGAGGTTGCACACACCTGCTGTGCCAGGGAAGTGTCTGGTTGTAGGAAGGAGTCTGTGTCTGTGACCTGTGCTGCTGTGTGCGAGGCAGAAAGAAAGAGAGAGTGACTACGGGGGGACAGATGGGGGAAGCGAGAGAGAGAATGATGGGGATATGTGGGGGAGAGTGACGAGTAGGGACGGGGAGGATTGAGATAGAAATTGAAGTAACTGCTGGGAATAGGGAAATAGAGTGAGAGAATGCTGGGGACAGGTGGAGCGAGGCAAAAGAGAGTATGACTGCTGGGGATGGGGATTGAGAGAGGGATAGAGATTGTTGGAGATGGGAAGGAGGGAGAGACTGTTGATTGAGAGAGAGAATGCTGGGGATAGGTGGAGTAAGATGAGAGGGAGTGCGATTGCTGGGGATGAGGAGAGGATTGAGAGGGGGGAGAGAGTGACTACTGGGTGTGGATGATTGAGAGGGAGAGATTGTTGGGGATGGGGAGGAATGACATGGGAATGGGGAGGAGAGAGAGAATGTTGGGGATAGGTGGGATGAGATGAGAGGGAGTGTGATTGCTGAGCTGGAAGGACTGAGAGTGACTGCTAGGGATGGGAGGACTGAGAGGGAGAGAGAGACTTAACTGCTGGGGATGGGGAGAACAGAGAAAGCGAGAGACTTGATTGAGGGAATGGGGGTATTGAGGTAGAGTGACTGCTAGGGCTTGGGGATGTAACGCCCCCTTGACCGCTTACCTCGCAGGGAATTCCTGGGTCCAGGATCGACCTGGCGGGAGCCCCCCCTAGGGCAAACTCTTGTCGGTCCTCACGTTCTTGGTGCCTCCCACCTGGGGAAGGTGTTTAGTGGGTGGGATTTCCCTCCCTTCACCCCAGGAAAACAAATGGGACTGTGAACAAGGCTGGCAGTCTGTACAAATATAAACAGGTTTATTGGACTATACAAGTATATACATTTCTATATGACCATGTACATTGCTAACAGGACGTCAAGCAGCTCACTTATCTACTTGTGGGTAGTGGTCTCAGTCTACACAACTATACACGTTTCTACAAGGTAGCAAGAACATTTAATATTTGGCAATTTGAGGTTATTGGCCCCCCCCCCACAGTATACCACAATGTAGGATAGAAGGGTCTACTTGCGTGTCCACTTACTCAAGTATTATTATTATCCTCCCCCCTTTATCCCAGGTCTCACCCATTGTGAAAAGATGAAACTGGGCAGTGGGCAGTGTTGGCCTGGGGAAGGTCCATTGTATCTAAATCATCTCCTTCTGCTCTGAGAGACCCCTTGGTGTATCGCTGGGGTCTACACCCTCCTGGGGGACCTGACTTCGCCTCCTGGACTGCACCTGGGGTCCACATCCTCCTGGGGGACCAGACTCCTCCTCCCGGTCTGCCGCTGGGGTCCCCCTTGCTCAAGGGAGACCGCTTCATTTCCAGATCTGCCGCTGGGGTCTCCTCACTCAAGGGGGGGGGCACCATGCCAGGCCTGCTGCTGTCCTTCAGTTCTCCTCCCTCAGTGGGAAGGTTTTCCACGGCTTGGGTTTACAGCTCCACTAGGCTTATGACTATTTTAGTATTCAGTGGTTCTGGCCCATGTTGTATGGTGATCCAATCACGTGGCAGGACAAGGCAGAGGCAAGACTCATTTTCAGTGATGAGTTTGGAAGGTAAAGTCACGGATCCAGGTCAGGTGGTCAGCCGGGATAGACCACTCCCAGAAACTTCTGGATGATGAGGAGATTATGGGTAGCCCAGGCCAAATGTCAGTTGACTGCCTCTTCCAGATGATGAGATCATGAGCGGAGGTCACAAGCACTCAAGTCTTTAACTGATCAAAGGTTAATTAATCCTTAGATGGCAAGTCCCAGCCAGCTATTGTCACAGAAGGGAAGTTTTTTCAGCCATTATCTGCTCCACCTGACTTTTTTTTTTTGTTTGAGCTGGCCTCAGCCTTCAGTTGGGGGGAGGCTCATAGTACCATATTAGCATTTATGCACAGCACCCTTCCCCCAGAGACAACTTCCCAGTATTCAGTTCTCCAACTCACAATGTTCTTTGAGTTGGGAGTATCAAGTTTCTCCACGTTCAGCCTCCTCATTATGTTACATTTCTTCAGCCATCGAAATATATCAGAACAAGCATGCTCAGCACATCACTCACCTTTCACACTCATCTTTAGGTTAAATTCACCTCTCTTTAGGGTCAGCACCGTTTTTATCCTGGATGATGTATGATCAGTATGTATTTCTTCTTATACTTCAAAAGGAATGGTTGCCTTGCTGAATTTTGGTGTAGAAGTTATTCTGTGAGGTCACCACATGAAGGTAGTAAGCAAGCTTTGCAAGATAATTCTGCTCTCATTCAATTGGTCTCTGCTCATGTGGATTCTCTTGGTGTGCTTCAACATTTGATTTGACTTTAACGCTTTGACCAGAGCTAGCATGTGTGAATGGTGTCTCTCTTGTATGGATCTTCTGATGTACAGTTAAATTTGATTTCTTATTAAAATGTTTACCACAATTTGAACAACTAAATGGTTTCTCACCTGTATGGATCATGCAGTGTGCCATTAAATTTGATTTATTAGCAAATCTTTTACCACAAACTAGGCATGTGAATGGCTTCTCTCCCGTGTGGATCATGCAGTGTGCTGTTAAATTTGATTTCTTAGTATAGCTTTTACCACAACTGGAACACATAAATGGTTTCTCCCCCATGTGAATTCTCTGGTGTACATTTAAACTTGCTTTTTTACGATAGCTTTTACCACAGTCTGGACATGTAAATAGCTTCTCTTCCATATGTATTATCTGATGGGCTTTTAAACATGATTTCTGAGTAAAGCTTTTACCACAAATTGGACATGTGAATGGTTTCTCTCCGGTATGGATCTTCTGATGTGCTGTTAAATTTGATTTTTTATTAAAACCTTTACCACAGTTTAAACAGGTATATGGTTTTTCTCCTGTGTGGATCTTTGAATGTGCTTTTAAAATTGATTTATTAACAAACCTTTTATCACAAATTGGACATGCAAATAGGGTCTCTCCAGTATGAATTCTCTGGTGTACATTTAAACTTGCTTTCTTACGATAGCTTTTACCACAGTCTGAACATGTAAATAGCTTCTCTCCGATATGTATCATCTGATGGGCTTTTAAACTTGATTTCTGAGTAAATCTTTTATCACAAACTGGACATATGAAAGGTTTTTCTCCCGTATGGGTTCTCAAGTGTACTTTTAAACTTTCTTTTTTTGTATAGCTTTTACCACAATCTGAACATGTAAATGGTTTATCTCCTGTATGTACCATCTGATGAGCATTTAAACCTGATTTCTGAGTAAAGCTTTTATTACAGTCTGCACACGTAAATGGCCTCTCTCCTGTATGGATCCTCTGATGGGCTTTCAAACCTGCTTTCACAGTATAACATTTACCACAATCTGGACAAGCAAATGGTCTCTCTCCCGTATGGATCCTCTGATGTGCTTTTAAATCTGATTTCCAACTAAAGCTTTTCCCACAATCTAGACATCTAAATGGTTTCTGTCCTGTATGAATCATCCGATGAGAGTGCAAATATGATTTATTATTAAAGTCTTTACCACAATCTGAACATTTAAATGGTTTCTCTCCCCTATGGATCTTCTCATGGTCTTTCAAAACTGATTTCAGGGGAAAGCCTACGTCACAAACTGCACACAGAAATGGGTTCTCTCTCGTGTGGATCCTCTGATGGGCTTTTAAATCTGCTAACCTAGAAAAGCTTTTCACACAGTTTAGACATGTAAATGGTTTCTCCCCTGTATGAATCATCTGGTGGGAATTCAAATTTGATTTTTTATTAAAGTCTTTACCGCAATCTGAACAAGAAAATGGTTTTTCTCCCGTATGAATCCTCTGATGTTCTTTTAAAACTGATTTCCGAGTAAAGATTTTACTACAAACTAGGCATGTAAATGGTTTTTCTCTCTTATGGATCCTGCAGTGCTTTTTAAATTCCCATTTTTTAAGAAAACCTTTACCACACTCCGTACATAAATGAATATTGTCTCCTGGGCAGATCTTCTGAGGTTCCGTTACCTGCACTCTTGAAATGCAGCCTTTAAGGCATAGTTCCTTGCCTCTGTGCATCTTCTGGAGCATAATTTGATTCTCAGATGGTGAATCGAAGCTCTTACCATCTTCAGTGCATTCAAAAGGTTTCTCCCTCGTGTCTCTAGGCGTGTGAGAGATTAGGTTGCCTTCTCCTGTGAAATTCCCTCCCCATGATGTGCAAGTGGATATCTTCTCTTCTGTACTTGACTGGGGCAGAGTATTAATTGTTAACATTCCAGAAATACACTCTCCTCCGAGTTTTTCAGTGCTGTCTCTTTCCTGACATGAGTTAGACTCTCTCTTCCAGTCTCTTATCCACTTAGATCCCTGGATAAACCTTTCTTTGGCCTTCTCTGGGAGCGTCTTGTGGGTTTCCTGGTTCTTGGCGCATCCCATCTGTTGCTTATTTTCATGTTTGATCCCATAACCTGCTGGGTAAGACAGAAAATGCAGACGTTATTTCACATGTTGGGGGCACAGGAAAAAGTTCTCAGGCTCCATATTTAGACCCTCGGAGCTGAATGTGCAATGGGGAGCTAAGGGCATGCGTTTTACTCCAATATAGAGTTTTCAGAAATAAATGGAGTTTTGCACAGCTAAAGCATTAAATCCAATGTAATCACTGTCCTATCATAGGGACGAGATAAAAGGTTTTATTCTTAGTCATTAAGGATTATCAGTCTGAATTTGGATGGCTTCCTTCTTTACATGGTGATGCAATATAGGGGCAATGTTGAAATCTAACACGGGTAAATGTGATTTCAGAATTGCTGTCTGACTAGTGCAGGGGCAAGCCTGGGTCATTGATTATGAAAAGTCCATGTGGGAATTTCACTATGAATTACCTGCAAGTACTTTATCTCACTAATCCAAATTTTCACTTTAAAAATTCACAATCATGAAAATTGCCCCCCTAATTATTATTACTGGTAGAGACTTCGTCGATCTGAACTTGACAGGACAAGGAATCAACCAATCGGATTTCTAGGCGGGTCTTTGAAGAGGTGCCAGGGCGAGGCGTTCGCTCGTAGAGGCTCAGTTAATCCTTTCTCTATGCTCCTGTAGCTTCAGCCCATTACGAGTCATGTTGGAGATCTGAAACCCATCCTAAATGCGACGGTCTGTTCATTTAGGCCTCATACTACCCGAGAAGCAAGGGAGGTAATATTCAAGCCACTGACCAGCTTGCAAATTTATCTGGCTAAACTTAACCAGCTAACTTTGGTGGGATATTCAGTGGTGCAGCCACCCCGCTGAATACACCCAACTATTCAACAATATGACGAGAGTTAGCTGGATAAGTTACCTGTCTAGCTTAGCTCCAGCTCGGAGCACACTCAGAATGCCCATTTTATCCAGCTAAAGTTTAGGATGGATAATGAGTTACCCGGGCTAACTTTTAGTCGGAGAAGTGGGAGAAATATTCAGAAGTTGGCATTTAACCAGAAAACTCACCAGTTCCCCCGTTAAATGCCACGGAATCTGGAGCCCAAGATGTCATGTGACAGCGCAGTGAGACAGAGAGAGAGACATGCACGTCAACGTTCCCTCTAAGGTGCAGTCCTGCACAGCGTTCTTCATGCAAGCAACACCTCTGCCCATACCTGATCCAAACTCAGAAGAGGGAAGCCCATTCCACTACTTCTCCTGGTGTGTGCGAATGTATTCAAAACTCATCCGGCTGAGCTCATGCATCTATGTTCGTGATGCAGGAGATCAGCACAAAGGAAGCAACAGTACTGTGGGTTTCGAACAGCTGCAGGGCCGGGGCACATTAGGAGGAGCAGTGCAACAGGCTCCTGCTGCTGCCTTCACTGAGACCTGCTCCGTGATCCTCCCCACCCCCCCCCCCCCCCCCATGGGCAGGCCCGATGGAAGAGAGAGAGAACGAGCTGCAATGGGGCTGCCGGACCACCCCCATGAGGTGTACTCGAGTTCCCCTCGGGCCGCCGCTCTTCAGGCTCTCCCGCTCCTCGCCGATCTGAGCTTCGTCGGCATTCAGCTCCTCCAGCTGAGCCCGCAGTTCCCACATCTCCCGCTGGTAGATTTCCCCCAGCTGGGAGGGGGTCCCACCTGCCTCTGCCTCATGGCCAGCAACATAGCGAAGTGGTTGTGGAGACCCTACGGTGGGCTCCTTCTCGTTGGTTCTGGTGATCTCATATGCATCGCTCAGAACCAAAGTCTGGGACAGGGCCAGGTTCTCTCTAGAGACCATGGAAAGAGCCTGGGAGTGGAAGCCCGCAGAGAAGGCGCTGGTCCTAGAAGCAGAGCCATCGCCTTCTTCGCCCAGACACATGGCCGAGCTGCGGGGGGGGGGGGCAATCGATGAAGATCTTCCGGTAGGAGGATGAAAGATAGTGATCAGAGTTGAAACTCATCTTAGCAGGCCAGCGGCCAAAAAAAAATCAAGGCATGAAAGAGGATCCTGCTTGAGAGACAGAGCATGTGTATCTATGTGAGAAAGAGCGTGTGTGTGTGTGTGTGTGTGTGTATTGAATGTTATTCTATTAATCAACTGTTTTGAAATATTTATTCTTTTCATTAGTATGATTTTACTATTATTAATTTATCTACTTGGTTTTATTGTTTCATGTTTTATGAAGAATGCATTATTTCCGTTTTTCCATTGTTGCACTGCATACACAGTCTGGCTTTTTGCAGTTTCCTTTCAGTTTTTCTCTGCACAGTTCCACTTAAACTTTATGGACTCTTTATTTTGTATATGGTGAGGTTCTGTCTGTGTCTGCATGTGTGACCAAGGGTGAGGTATTCTGTTAATATGTAATTTCTGTGTAGAGATCTACAGCAGCTTAGCTTGTTCTGTTTCCCTAACAGGTATATTGGTGTTTTAGGGCCTGGTGTAATATTTGCAGTATTGCCTTTTCATACATAGGGTTGTTACTGTTTGAGTATTGGGAGTTAGTGCTGTTTTGCTAAGGGAGGTTTACTATACTGCAATTGTAAATCAGTTTACTCCTGGCTTTTTGAGAGCCAAGGCAACAGCCAACACATGTTACAAGGGAACAGAGGTACTTCTGTACAACAAATTATGCTGATGACAGGGTCAACCTGCACCATTTTTACATACCAGCAGGTGGGCTAGAAGTGCCTGAGGATCGCTTCTACCCCATTTAGGCATTTTGGAGCCATGCTCTGGGTAAGATGGGTTTAGAAGAGGGAACTTTCCTTCCGCCCCCCCGCACCTTCCCCTCCCTAACCCGCCCCCCAGCCCTACCTAGAACCCCCCCTTACCTTTATTGAATAAGTTACGCCTGCCTCCCGTATGGTCTTCCTTCAACCTTTTTTAACGCATGAAATATATTTTATTCAGGTTTTCTGAGATGGTATTTTTAATGGGGATGTGCAATCATTTTTCCCGAATTAGGCAATGTCAACGATATTGCCTAATTCGGAATGGTTCGGGAGAACCGAAAAACGATTTAATTTTTTCCGAAATTATGGAAAAATATTCATTTTTGAGTTAGTGCGCGCTCTAACGCTGCCAGGTTAGCGCACACTAATCTGAAAATCGGGGCCCCCGAAAAAAAAACAAAACCCCCGAACCGCGGGAAAAACAAAGCCGGACATCTCTAATTTTTTAACAATGTCCAAATTTCATGGAAACCTCTAACCTTTACAACTGCTCTTTTTAGGTTTTGTCTAACTAATTTCCTTGTTCTATCAACGTCAAACATAGAAATGACGGCAGAAGACAACCAAACGGCCCATCCAGTCTGTCCAGCAAGCTTCACACTTATTTTTCTCATACTTATCTGTTACTCTGACCGCTGAGGTCAGGGCCCTTATTAGTAACTTTTTGGTTCTAATTTCCTTCCACCCCCACCATTGATCTAGAGAGCAGTCCTGGAGCTGTATCAAAGTGAAGTATCAAGCCTAATTGGTTAGGGGTAGTAACCGCCGCAACAAGCAAGCTACTCCCATGCTTATTTGTTTATCCAGACTATGCAATTCAGTCCTTTTTGGTAGTTGTCTGAATGTAAATCCTCTTATCTTCATTCCCTCCTGCCATTGAAGCAGAGAGCTACACTGGATATGCATTGAAAGTGAAGTATCAGGCTTATTTAGTTTGGGGTAGTAACCACCGCAACACGCAAGCTACTCCAATCTTATTTGTGAATGCAAATCCTTTTCCCCACATTTCCTCTTGCCGTTGAAGCATAGAGCAATGTTGGAGTTGCATTAACCGTGTGTATGTTTATTGAATAAGGGTATTATCATCAGGTAGTAGCCATCATTCCCGCAAGCCACCCCCATGCCTTTTCTCTTCATTCACATCCTCTAGACTTTATGGATCCACAGTGTTTATCCCACGCCCCTTTGAAATCCTTCACAGTTTTGGCCTTCACCACTTCCTCCGGAAGGGCGTTCCAGGCATCCCATTTTAAAGCTATATTCTACCACAGCAGTTTACTTAATATCCTCCTTCCTGTGAAAATGTCAAATTTGATTGTACTATGATCACTATTGCTAAGTGGTCCCATTACAGTAACCCCTTTCACTAGGTTGAAGGTTCCACTGAGGACTACATCTAAAAGTAGATGACCCTCTAGCTTATCCTAAGACTGACTGCTCCATGAAACAGTCATTCATGCATCAAGAAACTTAACCTCTCTAGCACATCCAGATGAGACACTGACCCTATCAATAAAAGGGATAATTGAAATCTCCCATAATTATTGTGTTGCCAAAATGTATTATCCTAATTTCTGCAAGCATATTACAGTCTGTTTCTTCAACTTGGCCAGGTGGGCGATAGTATACACCCACTGCTATACTCTCACCCATCACACATGGAATTTCTATCCATAAGGATTCCACATTGCATTTCATTTCCTGCAGGACTGCTATTCTGCTCGACTGCATGCCAGACCAGCAACTTCCACCCATTCCCTCTTTGTCCCCAACATGGGATAGTTGCCTAAACTTCCCTTGTGTAAAAAGTGTCTGAGGCACCAACAGACACTACTGCTGTGCTCCTTCTAGATCCGCTGCATTGTGGCGGGGTAGAGAGCAGGAACTTTTGAGGAGAGTGGCTGATTGTTTGCCCCACTGGTGCCAGACCTATTTTAAGTCCTTTTTTTTTTTTTTTAGACTCAAGAAGCCCAGTTCTCCCTGCCTGCCTGGCATTTCTCCTCTTTCAATAAGCCTCTGAACGCCATACGGAAACTGGATTTTGATTTTCTCACTGCGCTTTCCAAGCCCAAACTCGAGGTTCAGCTGCTTTTCAGTCCAGTAGTTGGTCTCTTCCCCCAAAGGGCTTACAGTCTAAGTTGGCTCCTGAGGCAATTGAAGGTGAAAGGGCTCGCCCGAGGTCACAAGGAATACCAGTGGGAGAGAGAGAGAGGGTATTTGTACCCTGGATTCCCTGGTTCTCAGCCCACTGTTCTAACCACTGGGCACCACCATCACTATTATATCCTACTTTGACACACACCAGCCAGTGCAGCTCCAGGATAAACATTCAACATTATTCATTCTTCCAGAACAGTTATGCAATAAACAACACGAAATAGATACCATTCACATTATAACCACCACTCTGCCCAGAAATATTGAAATAGTTGGTTTCCACGCACAATATCCAAAGCAAGACCAGAAGCACAATGGATCCTTCAGATAATCACATATTACTGGGATTCTTTCTCAAAATACCCACTGGATGTTTATGTAGAAGAGACTGGAAACACTCCAGCTAGATTTCTAGTTACCCCACCATGAAGGCATTCAAAACATTTCACTGTACAACCTCTAATAATGGAACAAAAAAAATCATCTTTACCCAGTGATGTCAGAGTTTCATAATTCTCCTGCATGGTCTCCTTGTAAAGCTCCTTCTGCCATTCTTCCAACATCTCCCACTCGTCCTCGGAGAAATAGACAGCGACGTCCTCAAATGTTACAGGGACCTGGAACAGGAAGAGGGACCTGCTCAGCACCCACAGCCTCAGGCAGAGCAGCACAAACTCCTGACACACTTCCTCTAAAGTTTATTAAATATGGAAAAGGATCTTCTATGCCCACGTTTGGTATCAGCCGGTATGTTAATTCTGAGGAGCATTTATACAAAATGGCATAAGAACATGCCATACTGGATCAGACCGAGGGTCCATCAAGCCCAGCATCCTGTTTGCAACAGTGGCCAATCCAGGTCATAAGAACCTGGCAAGTACCCAAAACATTAATTAGTCTGAAACCTTCTAGATTTTTCTTTTCCTCAATAGCACTTTTTGGGTCTTGGTCTTGTCTCATGGGGATGCCTAAAGGTTGCATTTTTCCAGAATAGTAATAAACATAACAACATCGTAAATGACAGCAGTTGAGGACCCCATTTAGCCCACCCAGTCTGTCCGGTCGTTCCCATCTGTGCTGCTCCAGCTAAGGTTATAAACCCGCTGCTAACAACGTGCAGGACATCCACTTCTTAACAAGAGCTTGTTTGCTCTCTTCCCTCTTCAGTTCTCTATAATTTGGGTAGCTGAATACACAAGCTCTGATACTTAAACCAACATACCCTGGTTTTCATACTCTTTTTTTTTTTTTTCACTTTATTTTTTTTTATTAGAATTTAAGATTAATTCGCATACAAACACACTCGAAAAAGGAAAAACAGAGGTACAGCATAATTGCACAAAATAAACTTAAAAATATCCGAACGAAGCTAAACAGCAGTATCCTCCTCCTTATGTATCACAATAAACCGGGGAGGAGATCAGAAAATGGTCTCAGGGGCAAACAACCATATAAATGAACAGATTTCTAAATAACGATGGAGACCCTGAACAGAGCTTACCTTCTCTATACAGACCAACCCCTAAGAGGGAGGGCAGGACGCACTGCGTCTAGCATCGATGAGGTCCCTCAATTACCAAGGGTCAAAGGAACTACATCTGACAGAGCTGAATGTTACACGGGTGTCTGAAAATGCAGGAAGCCCCCCCAAGGAAATGACCTCAGGTCCCGTGGTAAGAAACTTCCTCCTTCCTTCTCCCGCAGGTTCAGCTAAGTCTGGAAAAATCCAAACTTTTTCCCCTTTATAAAAGGACACCATGATGAGAAAAAAAACAAACCCCAAAACACGGAGAACGTTGTTCCTGTCTTGCAAGACCACAAATGAGATCACTCAAGTTACTCGAGAGAAGGTTTGCGCAGCAGAGTTCTCAAGAAAATCGGTCAAATTAACGGGCCGATACAGTAAAAAACGCAGGAGAGCGGGCGAGCGCCCACTCTCCTGTGCGCGCAATTCAGTAAATAAATGTATTTAAATTAAGCCCAGCGGTAAAAAGAGGCGCTAGGGACACTAGCGCGTCCCAAGCGCCTCTTTTCAGACAGGAGCGGCAGCTGTCAGCGGGTTTGACAGCCGACGCTCAATTTTGCCGGTGTCGGTTCTCGAGCCCGCTGACAGCCACGGGTTCGGAAACCGGACGCCGGCAAAATTGAGCATCCGGTTTTCAAACCGCGAGCCTATTTCAAATTATTATTTTTTTTTTTTTTACTTTTTTAAATTTTCGGGACCTCCGACTTAATATCGCTATGATATTAAGTTGGAGGGTGCACAGAAAAGCAGTTTTTACTGCTTTTCTGTGCACTTTCCCGGTGTCGGCAGAAACTAGCGCCTACCCAAAGGTAGGCGTTAATTTCTTAAAGTAAAATGTGCGGCTTGGCTGCACATTTTACTTACTGAATCGCGCGGGAATACCTAATAGGGCCATCAACATGCATTTGCATGTTGTGGGCGCTATTAGGTTCGGGGGGGTATTGGACGCGCGTTTTGGATGTGCTATTACCCCTTACTGAATAAGGGGTAAAGCTAGTGCTTTGAAAACGCGTGTCCAAATGCCGGTTAACAGTGCGCTCCATCTGTACTATATCGGCCCATAAGAGAGATATCTTGCTGCACTCTTTTCTCATTGTCTTCTTGGTCAGAGGTAAATAGAAAATGTTCTGAATTGGAGGAAAAGCAGATTCTGGTATTTGCAAAAACATCTTTCATAGAGCCTCCAAATCTCACTGCCAGTTCCTGGTGGTCCTTGAATCTCTCCTCCCCCCTGGGCAATTACCCTCGCCAGCGACTCTCCTCCTTGCCCTCTTCAGACAGTAAGGCGGAGGTCCAGGATCTGCTGCCTCTCCTCTGCACTGCGGATGGGAGCACACTGGGGGGCACCGCCTGCTGTCCTCGGATGGGAGCTGGGGGGCAGTTCAAAGGCACAGCCTGCTCTTTGCCTCCTCGGGGTGGAAGGAAGAGAGCGGCCCTGCATGCTCCTCTCTCCCACTCTCTTCTCTCTCCCTCCCTCTATACCCTCCTTTCATTCATTCTTTCCCCAGCCTCTCTTACACACTTCTCCCCTCCCCCACCACTATTTCACTCACAATTCAGTCCCACCGAGCCCCTCGCTCACACTCCAAATCTTTGAGCCCCTCACCCACTATCTTCCCTCCACACAACCTACCGATCCCTTCACTCCCTTCTCCTCTCTTCGATCCCCAAACTCACTCTCTTGCCTCACTCACTCGTGCCCCTCCTCCAATCTCATGCTCCTTCCCTCACTTCTCCCCTCACTCACTCGTCCCTTTCCCCTCCACCAGTTTGATCACCACAAGCAGAGGTGGCCGTGGACAGCCTGATAGTGGGGAACCCAACACAACCAGCAGTGGCAGAAACAGTGGGGCTGACAGGGATTCACCCCCCCCCCCCCCCCCCTGTCTTTGATCTTGAGACGCTTCTCCCTCAGGGCCGGGCGGCTGCCCCCTTTTCTCAGAGCGAGCAGCTCCTGCCCTCCCTGCTCTGCTTCCTCCAGGGGCTGGCAGGGCCGAAAATGATCCTCTGCCTCCCGTTTCGGCGAGGGAAGTCAGAACTGATTCACACCTCCCCCCCGCTCTGCCCTCTCTTTCTCAGGTCTCTTCCCCCCCCCCCCCCAAAAAAAAAGTGACAGCGCGCTGTATTCCCAGAAATTAAACCCCAGGATAAGCAGCAATAATCGTTCAGAAAGCGCACGTGTAGAATAATCCAATGTAAGCCGCCAAAGTGCATCGCCAAAGGGGCATCGGCAAGCGGCTCGCTGGCCGATCTCTTATTTTCTCTGCTGGCAGGGCTTGGGGACCCCCCCGCCTCATTTAAGATCACGACCCAAAGTTTAGAAACTGCTGTCCTGGGAACCTTCGAACATTTCCCAACCCGAGCATAAATGCAGGCAAAGCTCCCCAAAAAGCTGCCTGGGCATGAAAATGTCTCTGCCTGCTCCCCCTCTGCCAGCCCTACCTGTACAGGCTCTGCCTCGGCCATGCTCTCTCCTGGGGAGGAGGAAGCTGCAGGCTCTCTCCCTTCTCTCTCCGCTTTCTTCAGGCTCTGCTTCTCTCTCTCGATGGCCGAGGCTTGCAGAGAAACTGCAGGAAATGTTCCGGGTTAGGAGGGAGGAGAAAAAAGATGAAAGGGAGGAGGGATCTGGGCAGAGAAACAGAGCGGAGGTCCCGTGGCCTCAGATCTCTTGTCTCAGGGTCTCGTGCGGGCGCCATCTTGGGACTGGCAAAAAGCTGCTGAGGCTCCGGTTACAGTCACAGCTGCCAACCAGCTCCATCCATGCCAGGAGGGGCAGCCATCCAGGGCTGGGTTTGTAAATCTCCCATTCCTGGGAGTTTCATCCCAATTTGATTACCTCACTCGTCGTATTTCTTTCCAGATCATTTATAAATATATTGAAAAGTAAGGGTCCCAATACAGATCCCTGAGGCACTCCACTGTCCACTCCCTTCCACTGAGAAAATTGTCCATTTAATCCTACTCTCTGTTTCCTGTCTTTTAGCCAGTTTGTAATCCACGAAAGGACATCGCCACCTATCCCATGACTTTTTACTTTTCCTAGAAGCCTCTCATGAGGAACTTTGTCAAACGCCTTCTGAAAATCCATCTGAATCATTGCCCATGAAAACCTTCTCCATTACGGGTATCTCCCCAACATCCTCTTCAGTAAACACCGAAGCAAAGAAATCATTTAATATTTCCGCAACAGCCTTATCTTCTCTAAGTGCCCCTTTAACCCCTCGATCATCTAACGGTCCAACTGACTCCCTCACAGGCTTTCTGCTTTCGATATATTTAAAAAAGTTTTTACTGTGAGTTTTTGCCTCTACGGCCAACTTCTTTTCAAATTCTCTCTTAGCCTGTCTTATCAATGTCTTACATTTAACTTGCCAACGTTTATGCTTTATCCTCTTTTCTTCTGTTGGATCCTTCTTCCAATTTTTGAATGAAGATCTTTTGGCTAAAATAGCTTCTTTCACCTCCCCTTTTAACCATGCCGGTAAGTGTTTGCCTTCTTTCCACCTTTCTTAAGGTGGAAGACCAAAGGCCTAGCTGTGGCATTAGTGTGAGAAATGTGCAGCAGATGTGGACAGGGAGCATAAAAGAGGGGTCAGGCAAAGGAAGTCTCCATGGGGATGAATTCCAATTGTTTTCTGTTCTTGAAGGCTTTTTCCTTATCCACATTACGGATAAGGCCTTATACTCTGCTTACCTCTTACATACACAGTTTACCATAAAATGACATTTAAAATGTAGAAGCCCATGCTCTTTGTCATTTAAAACAGGGAGCATGAACAAGCCTTCCGGCTGCTGCAGGCCTAGTCATTTAAAAACAATAAACCCCCAAAAGCTGCTGTGCTGAGCCCGGCTTCCCAGAGCCGGGTACCTAGTTACCTGGCAGGAATTTAGCTGGATACGGGCTGAATATAGCTGAGTTAGCCATTTAGATGGGTAACTTATTATGTTATCTTCTAAATGGTGTTTTGAATATGGACCTCAGGATGTCTGTCTGTGTCTTTATCTGAATGTGGTCTAGTTATGGGATGTGTATCTCTCTGGTTATGGGGTGTCAAGTTATAAAAGTATTGCAAAAATAAGACGTTCTGGTCATAGACAGAAATGGGCTTAGGTGAACAGAAGTGTCACACTACCAGAGCACATCTGTGAGCGCTTGTGACTAAACTATAGGTAAAGCAACCAATAGGTAGTGTTACAGGAAGAAATGCTCAAAAAGGTATATAGGGAAAAATAGAAGGGGCTCACTAAATTCAAGTATATTGGGTACATAAAAATACTTGTGCAGAAGCAGCAATAGAGCAGAATTTACCTCAAGGGAATATTTGATTTATACCAAGACAGTATCTATGTGTGGGGTCATATATCTGCCTCTCTGGCAAGCTGTAGTGGGACCTGTGGTAGATCTGTCTGCTGTGGTGTGTATTTCTCGGGGTAAGATGGTGTGGTGTATCTGTGTCTTTTTGGGCCTCTCTGCCTGTATAATCTCTGTTGGTTGTTGTCTGTTTGGATGTACTTAGATTGTGAGCCTAATATCTACACTACTTCAATGTAATCTGCTTTCAAGTGGCTGAAAGACGCAATATAAATCAAATAAATAATGTGTTTGTGTCTACCTTGTAGGAGGTGGTGTGTCTGTTTCTTTATGCATCTGAGGGTGGAGCGTGTCTCTCTGAATCTGGTTATGATGTTTCTGTATCTGTTTCTCTGCCTCTGGATGTGGGGAGTCAGTGTGTCCCTGTTTCTTTGCCTCTGCCTGGGTGTAATATATCTTATGTTTCTCTTTGTCTGACTTTATCTCAGTGTGCCTGTGACTCTCTGAGTGTGATGTGTGCCTCACTGTGTGTGTATTGGTTTGCTCCTTTCAGCAACTAGAAGAGAATGCAAAAATGGGTCTTTGAGCTGCTGGCTGGCAGTGTGATCACCTGCTACTTGACAAATAATTCAACAGCTAATTGGTTGGTGAGAGATTCTGACACCTGGCCAGGAAGTCAGGATAACCCTTCCTATGGGTATGTACAGTATATGTATGATATAATGCAACTTGAGGAGGGGGGCCCAACCAATGGCATGGATGGAAAGGGGGGGGGGGTGTCAGCGGCTACAAAACGTTTGCTCACCCCTTATTTAAAAGGCAAACTCCTCCTACTTATCAATCAGAACAAATCAGAAAATAAAGCACCCACGGAAATGAATGTAAATGAACCAATAAGCAACGAACACAAACATCCAATGAGATCAGCGTAAGAATTTCAAATGAATCAATAAGAAAGCAGCATGGGAAATCGAAACTTCATGATAACAACCCCCCTCCAGCACACACACATCAGTTCCTGTTGGTGAAACAGCGATATTGCTGGGCAAAGCAGGCATAATTTCGTGCTTGTATGCCATGGAGAGGGGAAGGGTGCTGGGCGCACTCGCAAACGTGCAAACCAAATTTCTACACCCAAATCCACTGGGGTAGATTTTAAAAGGGTTACGTGCATAGGTTATGGGCGTAACCCTTTAAAACACCCCCCTGCGCGCGCCGAGCAAGCCCCGGGACGCGCGTAAGTCCTGGGGGCTATGCTAGGGGGGCGTGTCGGGGGGGGGGCGGTGCGACGTTCGGGGCATTCCGGGGGGCGTGGTTCCGGCCCGGGGGCGTTTCCCGGGCGTGGTCGAGGTCTCCGATATCGCTCCCGGGCCGGGGAATCGCGTGGCGGCGGCCGAGTGGCACAGGCGTAACTTTCACGATAAAGGTAGGGGGGGTATAGACAGGGCTGGGGGGAGGCCGAAGGAAAGTTCCCTCCGAGGCCGCTCCGATTTCGGAGCGGCCTCGGAGGGTACAGGCACCGCGCACAGGGCTCGGCACGCGCAAGGTGCACAAATGTGCACCCCTTTTGCGTGCGCCGATTTTATAAGATACGCCGTAGCCGCGCATATCTTATAAAATCCGGCGTACTTTTCTAAAATCTACCCCACTACGAATAATCTGGTCAGGTCTGTGGATAAAAAGTACTCGCAAGCAGTAGCTATGGGGGCTGTTTCATCATTACCCTCAGCTTCTGTAACCAGCTCCTGCTCAGTTTGTTTTTTTACTTTTTATTTATTGTAATTTGTCAGTTACAGAATTATACTGAATTAAGGGCGATACCACGTCAAGTACAGAAATACAGAACGAGAAAACAGCAGCAAGGAAATTACAAACCAAATCCTAAAAACATCTGTTTTATAGATCCTGGACTTCCATGTGTTGCCGTTCTGGATCCAGGCCTTCGGACATCATGCCGTCGCACCCAATCATGAAATGTGTAACTGTTTCTAGTTCTGTTTTTTTTAAAAAATCCGCTTCTATCTCTTTCACCAGTCTTTGACCATAGCCCACAGTTCTGTGCTGCAATTATCAATCTCTCCTCTTTAAGTTTCCCTTCTTCTTAACAATTCCTGTGTGAGGCCTTGATTTACTTCTGAGTCCAAGCAGGGTTTAATTTGCAGACAAAAAGGAAGCAGAATTTGGAAAAGGGGGAAGGGGGGGCAGGGGGAGGAGGAGAGAGCTGGAGCATGGCACAGTGTGAACTCCCTCTCCCCACATCAACACACACACCCACACACCCTCACACCCTCATCCCAGTGCTCCTCCATCCCCAGTCCTCATCAGTGCTCAATCCCCATCCACTCTTTGCTTGGTGAGTACTGGAGGGTGAAGGATAGCTGGGGGATGGAGGAGCACTGGAGTAATGAGGAGGAGAGTAAAAAGGATCCTGATCCTCAGCCTCTGCTGCACACCCCCCCCCCCCCCCAATATGAATGGCCCAGTGATCCTAGGGCTTCCGAGTCTCATCCTTAATCCCTGGTAGCCCTCAACTCTCTCCACCTACTTTCCTACTCTCCCTATTCAGCAAGTAAGGCACAGACCTCCCCTCTCTGACCCAGGCAGTCTCCTCTGTCTTGGGAAATAAGAGCAGACTGGCATGTATTGCCCCGTTCTCCAACACATGATGACTTACAAACCAAAAGTATGGCCTGTTCTTTGCCTCCTTGGAGGAAGGAGGATGGACCACCACATGTACTCATTTGCCCCCTTCTAGCCCCTCTCCTCATTCACTCTATCCCCAAACCCTCTGATCCCCTCCTTCACAGACTGCCCCCCAATTCTGATCATTCACACCTTAGCTCCTCTAATCCCCTCACTCAACCCCGCATCACATTTGATCCCACTCATTCTTTCCCCCACTTCTCCAAGCAATCACAGCCCCTCTGATCTGCTCACTCACTCTTTTGCCCTCCCTTTGATCTCCTCAATTACTCGCTCTCCCCTCCCTCTGACCCTCACACTCTCCTGCTTCATCCTCTCTCCACCCCCCCACTCTTCCTTTGGGTCATTAACTCACAGACACAGACACATAACACTCATCCCCCTCACTCTCTTGCCTTTATCCCCCTCCCCGAGATTGGTCAACAGGGGGCAGAGACAAAAGGGAGCCACGAAGCCGGCACAGTAAGCAGCAGTGGGACCAGTAAACCAACACACCAGCAGTGGCAAACGCACTGGGGCTTACGGGCATTCACCCTGTGTCTTCACCCTTGGCCATTCTCCCACACCAAAGAAATCAAGAAAATTGGCACGAAAAACAAGGCCATGTGGCTATCCCCATTTCAGAGTAAGCTGCTCCAATACTCTTTGCTCTGCTTTGTCCAGGTGCAGGGGATGCCAAGTTGATTGATAGCTTGCATTCCATTCTCTGCTGTTAAAGCCCTTCTCAATATCAGTTTCAGCCTCTGATAATATTCTTTACTGGTCTTATCTCTCAATAATTTATGCTGGATTGTTGCGCCATCATCCACACCTAGATATTTAGATGCATCTTCTTGCTCAAGTTCCCTTTATATTACAAAGAGACTTTCAGTTTCTCCAGACGTCTTCTGAGACACTCTTTACTATAAGGAGTTGATACACCAGTTGACGATCACCAAAGCTAGAATCAGCGACAAATAGTAGTTGTGATGTTATCTGTGTTTCATTAATGTCTCTAGAAATAAGGCTAAATCCACAGCCCAAGGAGTTAATGAGAGAACTCAGCGGATTCAGTGCCTGACAAAACAAGAATGATGATGGGGGAACTGCCTGAAATATTCCTCATTGGATCTCAATGTTACGAATGACATATTATCTATCTTTATAATTCAGGTGGCATAGAGTCTATCACATTATCATGGTGAATTTGATGTTCTTGATCAGTCCAGGATTCACTGTGCACATTCGGCAATTTGTTATCCAAGAGCTTTTTATAGTCAATCCATTCTATACTGAGGTATTAACTTTTCCTACAATTGGTCACGATGGCTATATTCAGCATCAACAAGTTTTGGTTCCATATGTTCATCTGTCTTACTCTGGTAGATCCTGTGTTGTGCTGTTAAAAATGATTCCTTAGCAAACTGTTTACCACAGTCTGGTTTCTCTCCTATATGAATTCTCAGGTGTACATATAAACCTGATTTCCTACTATAGCTTTTACCACACTCTGGACAAATAAATGGTTTTTCCCCTGTATGGATCTTCTGATGGCCTTTTATATCTGATTTCTGAGTAAAATACTTCCCACAATATGGAAATAGTTTCTCTTTCATATGAGTTATCTGATGGGCTATTAAACTTGATTTATGAGTAAAGCTTTTACCACAGTTTGGACATGTAAATGGCTTCTCCCCCGTATGGATCCTCTGATGAACTTTTAAATCTGATTTATGCGTAAAGTTTTTACCACAATCTGTACATGTGAATGGTTTCTCTCCAGTATGAATCTTTACATGGGAATTTAAATCTGATTTTTTACTAAAGTTTTTACCGCAATCTGAACATATAAATGGTTTTTCCCCTGTATGCTGCTTCTGGTGGGATGTTAAACATGTCTTCTTTTTAAAGTTTTTACCACAGTCTGGACATATAAATGGTCTTTCACCTACATGGATCCTCTGATGGTCTTTTAAAACTGATTTACGAGTAAAGCTTTTCTCACAAACTGGACATTTAAATGGTTTTTCCCCTGTATGACTCCTCTGATGATTTTTTAAATCTGATTTATGAGTAAAACTTTTACCACAATCTGGACATGTAAATGGTTTTTCTCCTGTATGAATCTTTTGATGGGCATTTAAATGTGATTTCTTATTAAAACTTTTACCACATACTGGACATGTAAATGGTTTCTCGCCTGTGTGTATCCTCTGGTGGCAGGTTAAAATTGATCGCTTGTTAAAGGTTTTACCACATTCTAGACATGTAAATGGTCTCTCCCCTGTATGTATCCTTTGATGGTCTTTAAAAACTGATTTCCAAGTAAAACTCTTCTCACAAATGGGGCAGGTAAATGGTTTCCCTCCCATATGGCTTCTGCAGTGTTTTTGAAATTCCCACTGATGATTAAAACCTCTACCACACTCCAAACATACATGTGAATTGTTTCCCATGTGGATCCTCTGAGGTTGTGTTACCTCCATTCTTTGCTTGAAGTCTTCACAGCATAGTTTATCATCTCCATATATCTTCTGGAGCATTCTTAGATCCCTAGTGTGTCTTATCTGGTAAGAGATGACGTTGCCTTTTCTTGTGTCCTTTTCCTCCCACAATGTGCCAGTGTCCAACTTCCGTTCTCTACTTGGCTGTGGTCTAGTAGCAATTGTTAATTTTCCAGAAGTACTGTCTTTTTCGCCTTTTTCGATCCTCGTTTCTTTTCTTGATTCAGACCCTTTCCCACAGTCTCGTCTGCCCTCTGACTCCTGGATAAACCTTTCTTGGACTCTTTCTGGGAGCATCTTGTGGGTTTCCGGGTTCTCAGCACATCCTGTCTGCTGCTTCTTATTTTCATGAGTGATCTCATAACCTGCTGAGTAAGCGAGAAAGTGCAGAAGTAAAATCATAGGCACAGGAAACATTATCAGGCCCCATATTCAGACCTTCAGAGCTGAATGTGCAATGGAGAGCTAAGGGCATGCGTTTTATTCCGTCAAAGAGTTTCAGAAAGAAATGGCGTTTTGGACAGATAAACTATTAAATCCAATGTACTCACTCATATATTTTGATTTTGTTCCTATCCACTTGTTAATTGTGAACCGACATGATGCGATATTTATCGCGAATGCCGGTATAGAAAAACTTAAAATAAATAAATAAATAAATATATAATCAACAGGGATGTGATAAAAGGTCATCAGACTGAATGCAGATGACTTCCTTTTTTACGTGATGATACATTATGTATTATTACTGCTAGAGGACTGGTGCATTTGGACACGGCAGGGTGATTAAATAAACCAAAAGATTTGAAGGTGGGTCTCTGAGGAAGAGCCAATAAGACGTCTTTGCTCATGGAGGATCTGTTCACCCTTTCTCTGTGCTCCTTTAGCCTCTGCCTGTGATGAATTAGTTGGGAATTTAAAGCCCGTGCTCAAGGCTGTGTACATTTCCTATCCTCCAGCATACACCCAGACTCCTTAGATTTATAATATAAAATGTCAAATTAAGAGGACGAACTTAGTTCCTGAAAACATAATTATTTCTTTTCTTTGGTAGCTAAATGTCAGATCTATTAATGCCACATTAAAGCCATTAAGAATAATGTATAAGTAGAAAAAGAGATGCTCTGAAGGAAGAGAAAGCCACCGATGATGATAAAATCCTGTGTGAAGGAGCTCGTCCCCCATACAGATACAGAGGGGGTCGCCCCCCCGAGGCTGCACAGGCACTTAACGCAGGAGTCCCCTCCTCTACCCGAGCTGTCACTCACCTGTGCAGGAGCTCTCACACCACCCACTCTCTCTTGGGTCCTGCTGATCCCAGACACAGGAATCTTCCTCCTGCTCAGTCCTTACTGTCTGATCAGGTTTCTCGGCTGGAGAGTCTGTTCCCGGGAAAAAAGAGAACTACATCATCACTTTCCTCGATTAACAAAATTGTTTTATTTTCTACAAATAACATATTAGCATTGAGCACAATGGAAGTGACTGGTCAGGGAGATGACTGGAGAGTGTGTGTGTGTGTGTGTGTGTGTGTGTGTGTGTGTGTGAGAGAGAGAGAGAGAGAACCTGATTATGGGAATGAGAAGCTTGTGCATGTGGAGAGAGCTAACATAGGAGTTAGAAACCTGGGGGGTGTGTGAGACACAGCTTGGGAGTGAGAAGCCTGTATATGTAAGATAGAACATGGAAGTGGGAAGCCTGTGTGTGTGTGCATGAGAGAGAGAGACTGATCGGGAAGGTGACTGGTGTGTGAAAGACAGAAACTGGTCATGGGGGTGTAACTGATATGTGTGTGTGTGAGAGACAGAGAGACTGGTCATGAGCCCTAAGGAAGAGGACCATGAGTTCAGAGCTTCAGCCACTGCTGCTTCTGGTGTGTGCTACTGGCCTGCATGGAAGAGGAGTAGGAGAGCTGCTGGAGGGGGTTAGTAAAGGTGACTTTTTAAGTTTATTTTTCTTGATTGATTGCCATTTTAATTACTGAATATTATGTGATGTGTCTGCTGTTTTGAAATATCTTATTGGTGTTTGGAGAATTTTAAATAATTTTAATGAGTTTTTAATTGTTGGATATTATTCTGTTCATAGTTGTTGTGAAACATTTATTCTGCTTATTAGTATAGTTATACATTTATTTCTGTGTTGGGATCTATAGCAGCTTGGCTTGTTCTGTTTTCCTAATAGGGGGTGTATTGGTTTTTAGGGCCTGATTTAATATTTGTAGTGTTGCCTTTTCATAGATAGGGTTGCTCCTGTTTGAGTGTATTCCATAATACAGGTGTAACTGTGTGCGGATTAGTTTATGTGCATTACTACAGATCCTGGGAGTATGTTAGGTCGGTTCTGTGTCTGTTACCGAGATATTTTACTAGCATGTAAGCGTTTATCAGTCTTATTTGTTGTGTTTTCTCAAGAGGACATGCATTGGTGGTAAACTGCTGTCTTTTCATAAGTAGGGCTATTGAGCCTGGAAGTAGAAGGAGTTTGAGTTGCTGTTACTGAGATGACACCAGAACCAGAATATCTTTTTTGTAGGGTGAGTTGTATGGGGAATGTCATAATTCTGCTTTACATCCATTATTGTGGGTCAGGGGGGTTCCCGTGGATACAAACTGTACTTTTACATCTAGCCCCGTGACGATCACGTGTTCAGTGTGTCACGCATGTGAGAACCATCTGTCAGGTGTGTCCCCACAGAAAAAAGGTTGAGAACCAGTGCCCTAGACCACATGATTTCAAGATCCTGCCCAACCTGACCGAGTTCTTCAACAAGGTGACAAAAGTTGCGAATCAGGACAGGCTTTGATGGACCTCCTGCTGGTCCTCTCCATTTTCATTGCCACACATTAGTCAGGTTCCTAACATTTCCTTATGGCTAAAGAGGTGGGGGGGATACGTTTCCTGCCGGCAATGCGGGCTGATCGAGCCACTAAGAGATTCAGAAACCCTTGGGAGGACCCTCCCATCTCAGGAGAGAGGAACGAGCCGAAACTCCGGTGTCACTAGAGACATAAGGAACTGGATTGATGGATGACCGACTGGATCAATCACGAACCCTGCACCCGACCGCCTCCTCCACCCCCACTTCTTTCACCTCCCCTTCCTCTTGTTCTCCTGCCATCCTCTCTTACTTTTCTGAAACCAGTGGACCTTTCCCGCCCTGCTAACTATTGTGCCACCTCCCTCCTCCCTTCTGCATCCAAACTGCCCTCCGTTTCTGCTCTCTTAATTTCCCTTCCTCTCAACCCTTCTGGAACATAAATAAATAAACAAAGCCGTTTCCATCCTGGCTGTTGCCCTCTAATATTCCACGGAGATCGCGCTTGCCAGTGTCTGCACCAACCTCTTCATGGTCAAGGCTAAGGATCTTTACTCATCCTCTTCCTCCTCCTCCACTGATCCTGCTGGTCTTGACACTGCCGATCACCATCTACGCCCTGGCACGCTGCACGCGACTGGATTTCGGCACTTTGCTCTATCCTGCCTTTCTTCTGACCTCTCCCATTGTACTTTTACTGTCTCCTCTAGCGGTTCTTTCTCTACTGCTATTCCACTATCAGTCGGTGCACCTCAAGGCTCTGTCCTGGGCCCTCTTCTCCTCCTCCTCCTCCTCCCTTGGTGCTCCCATCTCCTCCCATGGCTTTCGGAACCACTTTGATGCTGACGACTCCCAGATCTACGTCGCTACACCAGAAATGTCATCGATAATCCAGTCTCAAAACTCTGCCTGCTTATATCATCTTCTTGTCATCCTCCCACGAACATGCTTCCCCTCCGTGGATCGCACTCCCATATCCTCCCAAGTCTCTCAGCCCGTAACCTCGGGGGCATCTTTGATGCCTCTCTCTCTCTCTCCTTCCTTGTCTACACACACACACATATGAAACGTGTTGTTTCTTCTTCTATAACACTGCTAAAATCTGCCTCTTTCTTTCCGAGCCCACTGTCAAAATGCTCCTCCACTCTGTTAACGCCTCCTGTTTAGACGACTGCGACTCGCTCCTCCCCTAAAATCTGTTCAACAGTCGGCTGAGCGACTTGTCTCCCCCTCAGTCATGTAGCCACTGTCTTCACCCTCAAGATGCGTACAGCATTGTTAGGACAAGCAGCTAAACTCCATATTTGAACTACCGAGTACTCAAAGAAACCGAAAACCATGCTGGAAAGGTTGAGGTGAAATCAAGAATACTGCATACCGTTTACTTAAAGCAGGATCATGCTTCCGGTGTCAGTCCTGAGCCATGGGGGAAGCAACATCTTATAAGAGACTTCACAATATAATGTAAATAATTTATCCTAACTGCTCGGTTATCTTACTCTAATTCTCTCCCCAGTTATATGATCCTTGTTGCATTGTAACTTTAAGATCTCTTTGCACTTGTTTATATTCCGTTTTTGTTCACACCCCCTCGTTGTATGTAAACCGGCATGATGTGGTTTCTAATCACGAATGCCGGTATAGAAAAACTCTAAATAAATAAATAAAATAAAATAAGGTGGAGCAGGAAGAAGTGTTTCTAATTGTGGGGCTAAAGATGGGACTTTCCCCTGCCTCTCCTGTAACATTCATCAGCGGCCTGCTTGCCCCCTATTTGAGCTCCGCATTTTCCATCACAGGATAACCAACGCTCGGCCAAACCTCTGGAATTCACCAGGGTCTGTGGGCACGAAAGGCCACCAAAACGACAAAACCCTTTAAGAACAGGAAGACCACCTCTTCCTGTTCACAGGATGGATGACAGAGAGGAGGAGGCCCCAGGCTCCTCTCCTGCCCCTGAGCTCTCCCCTCACCTCTCCAGGAGCTTTCCAGTCTTCTCCTGCCTCTCGGGTCCTGCTGCTCCCTGACCCACGGAGCTTCCTCACGCTCAATCTTTGATATCAGAGAAGGCTTCTCACACGAAGGGCCTGTGCCAAGCCAAAAAGAAATCGCATCAGGTTTCTCCAAAATGAAAGAAAATCATTTTTCAAATTAAAATGTTCGTACAGAGAGAGAGAGAGAACGGATCTTCAAACACAATGTGAAGCTCATTCTGAATGGATGCAGAAATATTACAGATATCAATAAATAAACAAACACGTGGAGGCGAGGTGGTTTTCAAGCTTAAAACATTTAAGCTTGAAAAATTAAATGGAGACAGAAAGGCAGGCAGCTTAGTTTCCAAAAAGCCTCAAATGTCAAGATTGTTTAATTCTTATTATATTTTTTGTAAATGTAAATGTACATCAGAAGTGATACCTGCAGGGATGCTGAGAGGCAGGGATCTTTCAGAAGTTAAATAGGTTCTTCCTATGGGAGAGATTTTTTGTCAGCTGCCAGATTACACAGTTTGGGGTAGATTTTCAGACCTGTGTGCGCTGCCCGGCGCACACACACGTATGCCCGATTTTATAACATGCGCGCGCACGTTATAAAATCGAGAGTCAGCGAGCGCAAGGGGGTGCACAATTGTGCACCTTGCGTGCGCCGAGCCCGTGCCGAGCCACGCTGCCTTCCCTTACCCCCACCTTCCCTTCCCCTACCTCCCCCGCCCTTTCCCCCCTACCTTTTTCTTTTTTTTTTCTTTTGTTTTAAAATTTACTTCAGCCCTGGGGCTAAAGTAAGTTGCGCGCGACGGCCGACTGCCGGCGCGCGATCCCCGGCACAGCGGCAAATGGCCATTGTGCCGGGAGCCTCTGACCCCCACCCCGCCCCACCCCTTTTTGCAAGCCCCGGGACTTACATGCGTCCCGGGGCTTTAGGCCCGGCACGTGTTAACCTTTTGAAAATCTGCCTCCTTTGTGTTCGAGTTCAGTAATCATGCGTTACTTTTGGCAGCTTGCAAGGCAGCCCCTGCGGGCCACCTCACACCCACCTCCAATGCCGCCTCGGAGATCAGATGCCACTCGGCGCGGCACGGGACACTGCCAGGCGCCGCTCCTCCGGACTTCTTACAGGCGCACGTGCCCGAATGCCCTGTCTTAAAGGGCCCATGACGGGAAACATACCACGGCGCTTCCTGATGACATCACTGGCACTCCTGTACTTAAGGCTCCTTCAGAGGAGCATCGGGCCTCGTACTTTGCAGCGCGTCTTGCCAGCATTCCCGAGTGCCTTGCGTTCTTCTGCCTTGCCTTGTCCAGCCTTCCTAGTCTTCTACAGCCTTGTCCAGCCCTTCCTTGTCCATCTCGCCCAGTGTCTTCAGTGCGTCTCCAGCCACCCTTGGCCTGACCTCTTGGATTCTGACCTCCTGCCTGAACCCGACTACATTTTGCCTGCTGCCTGGTCCTGACCTCTCGTCTGCCGTCTGCCCCGACCTTGGCCCCGTCTCCGTTCCTGTCTGTTTGCTGCCAGCCCTGACCCCAGCATACTTCTGGATTCTCTCTCCAGCCACCGCCCAAGGGACCCGCCTAGGACCCGCCGGCCGCCGTGACCCAAGGGCCTAACCTGCAGGTGATGCGGCCGGTACAGGCGAAGCTCCAGCCTATCCCACTACGGGGCGCGTCCGCAGCTGCCGCCGTAGGCTTCTCAGGTTCACCTGCGAGGCTGCGTCAATGACAGCGCAGCACCGAGGACTCACATCCGTGCCCACCCTTTACACCTTGTTGGTTTTAGCTCTCTTGCAATAAATCCCCGGTGTTATTTAATGACATTAGAGCAGAAAGGGCCTCAGTTTCATACCTCGTCCAAACCTACTGTCCCCAGCTGCAAAAGCACCCAACACAATTCTTGGGAACCACTTCAACGTGGATTCAGAAAAAGAAGGGTCCCCTACTGGACCACTCTCGGGATCTCCTACAGCACCCGGTGCCCTGCAATCCCTCGAGGTCTCCTTTCCAAGAACTAAACAGGCCCAGCTCTGCTTAGCTCCTGAGATGTAACAGGATCAAAGTGCAGGAGGCTTTAAATGAGACTTGGTACTGCACAGATGTTATAACTCAGTGCCTCGGTTTCATAACATTACCTAACATACGGGCCACACAGTACAGTGCGCTCCAACGGAGCGCACTATTAGCCGGCATTTGGACGTGCGTTTTCGACACGCTAGCTTTACCCCTTATTCAGTAAGGGGTAATAGTGTGGCCAAAACGTGCGTCCAACCCCCCCCCCCCCGAACCTAATAGCGCCATCAACATGCAAATGCATGTTGATGGCGCTATTAGTCATTCCCATGCGATACAGAAAGTAAAATGTGCAGCCAAGCCGCACATTTTACTTTCAGAAATTAGCGCCTACCCAAAGGTAGGCGCTAATTTCTCCAGGCACCGGGAAAGTGCACAGAAAAGCAGTTTTTACTGCTTTTCTATGCACCCTCCGACTTAATATCATGGCGATATTAAGTCGGAGGTCCCAAAAGTTTAAAAAAGTAAAAAAAAAAAAAATTCCCGTGGCTTGAAAACCGGACACTGAATTTTGCCGGCGTCCGGTTTCCGAACCCGTGGCTGTCAGCGGGTTTGCGAACCAACGCCGGCAAAATTGAGCGTCGGCCGTCAAACTCGCTGACAGTTGCTGCTCCTGTCCGAAAAGAGGCGCTAGGGATGCGCAAGTGTCCCTAGCGTCTCTTTTTACCGCTGGCCGTAATTTAAATACATTTTTTTTACTGGATCGCGTGCACAGGAGAGTGTCCTGTGCACGCGCCGGGAGAGCGGGCATTCGCCTGCTCTCCCGCGTTTTTTACTGTATCGGCCCGATAGTAACATAGCAATGATCGGCAGATAAAGAACAAATGCTCCATGCAGTCTGCCCAGCAAGTTGCCAATGATAGTAACCGCTGTGCCATGCAGGTTACCCCCTTGTGTTCGGTTAAAGGTAGTAACTGCCGCTCCAGGGGCTAAAAATATTTACACTGGTAGCAGTGGGGGTAGATGCTGCCCTTTAAAGGGTCTGGTGCTTCCAGCAGCCTTTGTGGCTGCATAGCCAGATACCCTTTGGAAGGGTTGTGTTTTTTTTCTTTTGGTGTTTATTTGCAGAGCCAGCTGAGCCCAGTGTTCATGTTTAGTCTGCTGGCCCGACCAGCCCGTTAGTGCCAGGAGTACTGAAGAGCCAGAGAGTGCCAGACGTCTATCCCCACGGCTGGATGCAGCAGCGGGAGTGTGCAGTGCTGGTGGGGCCCCAGAGTGAATCCTACTACCGGGACCATTCTGACCCTGGGGTTTAGGGCGGTAGAGAATGTCGCACTGGTTGCTACGGGCGGCTGGAAGACAACCGGTTACCTGTGTGGCTGCAGAAGGCAGATGCAGCATGGGTCTGCCTCCTCCTCCTCTGACGACTGCCAATCCATGGACTGGCAAAAGTGCTGCCAGGCCCCAGTGGTTGAGAAACACTGCATTAAGTTATTATAAACACATTGGGACCTTGCACCAGAACACTCTGCTAGAAATTCTGAAACAGGTTTCCAAAGGAAGAATGGACGAAACAGATAATCACACAGTAACTGCGATTCCCTCTCCAATACCCACTGAATGTTTATGTATATGAGAATGGGAACACGCCAGTTAGATTTCTAGTTACCCCAGATTAAAGGTATTCACAGCATTTCAGTGCACAACTTCTCATAATGGAACAAAATTTAATCTTTACCCAGTGATTTCAGAGTTTCATAATTCTCCTGCATGGTCTCCTTGTAAAGCTCCTTCTGCCATTCTTCCAACATCTCCCACTCATCCTCAGAGAAATAGACAGCGACGTCCTCAAAGGTTACAGGGACCTGGAACAGGAAGAGGGACCTGCTCAGCACCCATTCAGCCTCAGGCACAGCAGCACAAACTCCTGACGCGCTGCCTCTAGAGCAGGTATGGCGAACTCTAGTCCTCAAGAGGCACAAACAGGCCAAGTTTTCAGGATATCTACAATGAACATGCATGATAAAGATTTGCATGCACTGAACTCCACTGTATGCAAATCTATCTCATGCATATTAGTTGTGGATATCCTGAAAACCTGGCCTGTTTGTGGCACTCCTCACTGTTATTCGCCACCTCTGCTCTAGAGTTCACAAAATATTAAAAAGGATCTTTTGTGCCCTCAGTTGGCATCAGCAGCAATGTTAATTCTGAGGAGCAACCTTTTAAACAAAATGACAAATTTCCCGTAAGTCTGAAACACTTTTATGGGACTTGGTTTTGTCTGGGTGATGATGAGTGATTACATTCTGTGTTTTCCCAGAATAAGAAACATAACAACACAGTAAATGACAGCAGATTACGAACATTTAGCTCACCAAGTCTGCCTGGTTGTTCCCATGTACCCTGTTTTAGGTAAGAATATAACCCTGCTGCTAGCTGGGCAAGCTTGACCACCTGCAGGATATCGCTTCTTCTCTAGATCAGCTTTGATGTCTTCCATCTTCGGTCCTCTGCAATTTGAATAGCTGAGCACACAAATTCCTGAACTTCTAGCAATATCTAGAGGAAACCACTCCCCCACCGTCCCCCTTTCTTATTTCTTGTAGCCAGCCTCTAGACTCTGCTGTTATCACTGTTCCCTGTATCTGTCTCATATCGTGGCACACTTTTGGTTTACAGCAATTACACTTGCAGGATATTCCAGGTCTCTACCACCCTCTCAGTAAAGAAGCGTTTCAAATTGTACTTTCCTGTACTCTATATAAGCCTGCTAAATATCTCACCATTTCTTTTACATCTCTCCTATACTTTCTATCCTCCAGTGAGAGGATTTTCAATGTCTCTGTGTAGAGTTTGTGTTGTAGGCCTTGCATCACTTTGTCAGGCCTTCTCTGAACTGCTTCCTTCCTATTAATATCTGGGTGAGGGCTCGGCCTCCAGAAGTGTACGCAGTACTCAGGTGGAGGTCGGACTTAGGCCCCGTTTTCAAATTACCTTAAGTAGACTACTCCCTCCCCACTTTCATTTTCTGTGAGAGCACCCCCCCCCCCCCCCCCCTCCTCCCTCCACTATACCAAATGTTTGGAGAGGGCCCCTCCAATGCTCAAGGCACCAGGCCTGTAAATCTGGCCCTGCTGGTCAAGGGCAATACTGCTTCCTGCTGATACTGCCTCCACTTATGACCCTGAGCACACTGGACCCTTCAGCTCATCTGAGATGATTACGCCTGGATCTCACCAGTTCTTGGCCTCCTTGTTTGTAAGCGGCTTAACTGATTTTTGTGACCCAAATACACGATTTACACTTTAATGCACTGTGCTCCTTACAGGAGAGGAGAGGAGCGAGATTGTGCAGAGCCGAGAAGAATATAGTGCTGTAAGAAGAAGAAACTGCCTCAATGCGGACTCGGAGAATGTGGTGGCGGAGAGGAGAGATGAGGTGAAGAAGTAGTGGAAAGGATACAAGAGTCCGAGACCTGAAGATTGTTGGTGGTGTCTGGAGGAGGTTGTAGGGAGGCTGGTTTACTGTGAAAATGATCAGATTATGTTCTGAGAGAGGAGGAACCGAGGTGGAACAGAGAGACAGCAGTTGGAAGAAAGGGCTAAAGTCAAGGCAGTGGCCATGCCTGTGAGTATGGGGCGGTAGAGCAGAGTTGGAAGTCAGAGGAGGAGATTGAGGCCAAGGACTTTTGAGGCATAAAGAGACAGAGAGGGGTCACTGATGTGGAGATTAAAGTACCCAAGAACGAGGGAAAGGGGAAGATGATTCAAGGAAAAAGGGGAAATCGGGAAGGAAAGTTGGTGCAAAAGGAGGTTGGGGGATTTACCGAGGGGGTCGAAAAATGGCAGCCACCTGGAGAGGTGGTGGGGTGAATAGACAGATGGAGAGGGCTCAAAGTGGAAAAAGGAGTTGAAACCTACAGGAGTGGGAGAGAACTAGAAGCCTAAATGTAGGCACTCGGCCCTAGCAACTATTCAAAAGGGCCAACTTAGAATCCTAAATCCCAAAGTCAGGCACCTAAACCCTGGGGAAATCAGCCTCAGGGTCTTTGAGTAATTAATTAAAAATACAACTTTATGAGTCAAAGCTGTAGAATTTGAAATGTTTTTGTGCACAATTCCCCTTGAAGTACGCTATAAGACTGGGTCATAAGACCCTTCATCTACCTGCTCTCCCTACTCCACTGGTCTGAACTTCTTCCACCCTCTGCTATCCACTCTCTCTCTCCTGCCTCTCCACCCCCAGGCTTGACGCCCTCCACTCTCTCTCTCTGCACCTCACGGGGGCCCATGGACCCAGCCCCTTCCACACTCTTTCTTCCCCCCCTAACCTAGGCCTGACTCCGACCCCTCTCGGCTCTCCTTCTTTCTTGACTTGTACTCGCTGTGCCCAACCGCTGCCACACCCCTAACTTTCTCCCTGCGCCTTCTTCATCTCCCTGCACCTTCGTGGCTTTTACTCCTAACCCATCTCTAATATCCTCCATGTTCTTACTCCGGCCCTGCTCCCCCTCAGGCCTGATCCCTTCTGCTGTCTTTCCCTCCCCACCCCCAAGGTCCGAATTCCTCTACTCTCTCTCTTTCCATCCTCCCAATCCCAAAGGCCTGACACCTTCATCACCGACACTACTGCCCATCTGCCTCCCTCTTGGCTGTCTCCAACTGCTTCCTTTTTGGCCACACGGGGGCCAACAGCGACACAACTTGCTTTCCTCATGCCTCTTTATAGGCCAACAATGTGGCCGCATGCCCGTGCCTTCCTCCTGCCTACGTGAGCCAACGTGACCTGCCTCCTTCCGGGTCACGTGGGCTCCCATGGCGTGGCCGATGCGGGAACAAGCCCCTGCCGGTGGCCTGCATAGGCCGGTGGATGCAGGTAGTCTGTTTCCCGCCCAGCCAACTGCAGCCAAATTCGGCACAAAAAATATAAAAATGCTTTTAGAAGAGGGGAATTCCGCGCCGTACATGTACGCAGACTTCCCAGGGGGTACTCCCTCTGGGGAAAGGAGGGAAGGATGAGAGCCACTGCTCCTCCCTCTCCCCCAGTACAAGAAACCAACTTCCTGGGATAGGAAGAGGAGGGGTGTTAGGCTGCTGGGCAGCGATCTAATGAATTAAAAAGTTAGTAGAGGTAAATATATGCACTTTCCTGACTTACTCCCTTCTACTGGGAGAGCTTAATCAATCTGGAGTGTGTCTTGTAGGAGGCCAGGCTCTGTCTTCCTTTAAATCATAAGAGAAAAAAAAAACACAGGAGGAATCCATGGCTTGGATAAGTTCTTGGAGGAGAAGTCCATTACCTGCTATTAGTTAAGTTGACTTAGAAAATAGCCACTGCTATTACTAGAAACAGTAACATGGAATAGACTTAGTTTTTGGGTTCTTGCCAGGTTCTTATGGCCTGGTTTGGCCTTTGTTGGAAACAGGATGCTGGGCTTGATGGACCCTTGCTCTGACCCAGTATGGCATGTTCTTATCGACCCGCCCATGTGGCTTTAGGGCAGGGAACGTTACTGACTGGGGAGACCTGGCAGAGATCGGAGGAAGAGCAGCAGGCCACTCGGGAGCCTCTCAGAAGTCCCTGCAGACTCAGGCTGCTGGTGGCAGAGTTACAGGATTACAGGTGACCACGTCAAGGGCCATTTTGCAAAGTAGTCAAGTAGTGCTTTACCCCCTGAAGTGGCCCATAAGAAAACTGTGTGACCAATACAGTGTATAAAATTGCGTGAGTATACCCTGCACGTGGGCACTTTTCCATGCAACGGAGAGAGGCGATCCGGGGGGGTGGACTCTGGAGTGGAGTTGGGATGCTTGGATTTTTAAAATGTATGGGTAAATTCTCTCAGCAAAACCATGCGTACCAAACAGTAAGCATAATAGTGTGTGTGTGTGTTTCCTGGGATAAGTTTCAAAGCTGACTTTTGCACATAAGTGATGTATGTGAGTATTTCCCCGCTACCTAACAGGTGAATTTTCAAAGGATCGATGCATGCTGGGTACACAATAGAAGGAGGTAAGTCTGGCTACACTTAGCATATGGGGGCCGATGCAACAGAGTGCGGAAAACGCGCACACGGTGTTGAGCACCCGCTTTCCTAGCGCGCACTCGGTGGTGAGCGCCCTCTTTCCTAGCGCACTCGGTGGTGAGCGCCCGCACATTAAAAAAAAAATTTGTTTTTTTTTTAACCTTTTGGCTCCTCCGACTTAAGATCGCATTTCTTTTTTAGATCTGGGGAGAATAACTAATAGCCTCATCAACATGTATCTGCATGTGATGAGCGCTATTACTTTTTTTTTTGGGGGGGGGGGGGGGCTGGACGTGTGTTTTGGACGCGCTAATCCCCTTATAGCCTAAGAGGCTGGGGACACGCGTCCAAATCACGCATACATCCACGGGTTAAACAGCGCGCTCGGCTGAGCGCGCTGTTTTGCATTGGCCCCAAAGGGTGAAATTGTGCAATATCACACATCGGGCCCAATTTTCAAAACTATTTACACTTTTAAAACTGGGTTTTATATGTGTAAATGCAATTTACCTTTGTATGTTTGAAAATTGCTGCATTGAATGATCAATGGGTTTTCTAAACTGGCTTTTCAAAATTGCTACTATAGTTTGTTACACAAACCACAGGCCTGAAACGCTTTCAAACTCACTAAAACTGTCTACACTGCATCCAGATTCACTCACACACACACACACACACTGTACTGGGGCCTTCGCTGTCAAGGTTAAAACATTTATTTCTTAGCAGTGAAATGAGGGGTGGGGAGGAATTAGGGTTGCCAGCTTTTCCACAGCTCACAACTGGTCACTTGAGGATCGAGAGCGCTGTATCTTCCCTCTCTTGCATCAGTTTGCATTTTTTCATATCATGCAACTTGGAGCCCATATGGTTTCAGGCCTATTGTAAACCGATGATGTGGGGTAAACAACACACACATGCAAATGAATATCAAACAAACATCGGAGGATGTGTGGCATCAAAGTATAACCATTCAATATATATAACTTTTTCACTCAACACACAATTAAACTCTGGAATCTGTTGCCAGAGGATGTGGTTAGTGCAGTTAGTGTAGCTGTGTTTAAAAAAGGATTAGATAAGTTCTTGGAGAAGTCCATTACCTGCTATTAATTAAGTCGACTTAGAAAATAGCCACTGCTATTACTAGCAACAGTAGCATGGCATAGACTTAGTTTTTGGGTACTTGCCAGGTTCTTATGGCCTGGATTGGCCACTGTTGGAAACAGGATGCTGGGCTTGATGGACCCTTGGTCTGACCCAGTATGGCATGTTCTTATGTTTATTCATTTTAAGTCAGCAGGAACTACTGTCTTATGATTTTATGTAGGTTTTATTGTAACCCAGTCTCTGGAACGTAGGCCGAAGAGTGGATCTGGGAAAACGCTGAGGTCGGAAGCAGGCAGGGATAACGAGAGCCCAGGATGTGGTCAGAGGCAGGCAGAGATGGCAAGGGTCCGAGCTGAGGTAAATACTGATAATCTGTCCCAAGGACAGGAGAGAGGTGGCGGGGTGAGGCAGGAGGGATGAAGGCACGGCTGAGAGAAGAAGACAAGGCTGGGCAGGCTGAAGAGACAGTGTGAGTTGCTACAAAGCCTTGCCTCTTATCAACCCGTTGCTGAGGCAAAGAGTGAGTACTGTGGGAGGCCTTTTATAGGGGCTGGGACCCGATGTCATCGATAGGCGCTGCTGGAGTTTCTCGCAATGGGCCCTTTTAAGAAGAGCTAAGTCCAGCACGCCAGAGGGGGGATTAGAACGGCGGTGGCTGGCCGGCCGTGAAGAGTCATGATGGCAGCGTCCTGCTGCATGGCCGGTCAGCGGGGTTGGATGAGCGCGCTGGCATAACAGCAGCAAAGCAATGTGACAAGGTAATAGCTAAATCCAGAAGTATCCCGGGCTGCCCAGAGAGAGGGATAACAGGTAAGAGAAAGGAGGTGATAATGCCCCTGGTACAAATCTTTGGTTGAGGCCTCACCTGGAGTACTGCGTTCAGCTCTGGAGACCGTACCTCAAAAAGAGATGAAGACAGAATGAAAGCAGTCCAGAGAAAAGGCATCCAAAATGGTGTGGGATCGCTATCGGAAGAGGAGAGGCTGAAGAACCTGAATATTGCATACCCTGGAGGAGAGGAGGCACAGGGGAGATAGGATACAGACATCTGAAAGGTGTTAATGATGCACAAACTTCAAACCTTTTCCATTGGAAAAGAAACTGTAGAACTAGGGGGATCACGCAATGAAACTCTAGGGGGCTCAGCCCAGAGCCAACATCAAGAAATATTTCTTCACAGAGGGGGTAGTGGATGCTGGAATGCGCTCCCGGAAGAGGTGGAAAGGACGAAAACGATAAATGACTTCAAAAAGGGCAAGGGATAGGCACCGCGGATCCCTAAATGCTAGAGCAGCAGTTACTATCCTTACCAGAAAGCACAGGGGGTAAACTGCATGGAACGGAAATTACTACTGTGAGCAACTCGCTGGGCAGACTGGATGGACCATTTAGTACTTATCTGCCAATAGTGGAAACTATTCTCAAGAACAAAATCGTAGAGCATATAGAAGGACATGGTTTAATGGGACACAGTCAACATGGATTTACCCAAGGGAAGTCTTGCCTAACAAATCTGCTTCATTTTTTTGAAGGGGTTGATAAACATGTGGATGAAGGGGAACCGGTAGATGGATTTTCAGAAGGCGTTTGACAGGGTCCCTCATAAGAGGCTTCTACAAGAACTAAAGAGTCATGGGATGGGAGGCGATGTCCTTTCGTGGATTACAAACAGGCTAAAAGACAGGAAACAGAGAGTAGGATTAAATGGTCAGTTTTCTCAGTGGAAGGGAGTAAACGGTGGAGTGCCTCAGGGATCTGTACTTGGATTGGTGCTTTTCAATATATATATAAATGATCTGGAAAGGAATACGACGGGTGGGGTTATCAAATTTGCAGATGATACAAAGTTGTTCGGAGTGGTTAAGTCACAGGAAGACTGTGATGCATTGCGGGGGGACCTTGCGAGACTGGAGGATTGGGCATCCAGGTGGCGGATGGAATTTGGTGTGGACCGGTGCAGGGTGTTGCATATAGGGAAAGATGGCCGTTGCTGTAGTTGCACGATGTTGGGTTCCATATTGGGAGCTACCACCCAGGAAGGGGATCTGGACATCATAGTGGATAATACTTTGGAGTCGTCGGCTCGGTGTGCTGCGGCAGTCAGAGAGGCGGATAGAGTGTTGGGAATTGTTGGGAAGGGAATGGTTAATGGAACGGAGAGTGTCGTGGTGCCTCTGTGTCGCTCCATGGTGGGACCGCACCTTGAGTGCTGTGTGCAGTTCTGGTCGCCGCATCTCGGAAGGGATGTGGTTGCGATGGAGAGGGTACAGAGAGGGGCAACCAGGGTGTTGGGGGGGATGGAGCGGCTTCCCTGTGGGGAAGGGCTGAAGGGATTGGGGCTGTTCGGCTTGGAGGGGAGACGGCTGAGGGGGGATGTGATGGAGGTCTTTGAGATCGTGAGAGGTCTTGAACGAGTAGATGTGACTCGGTTGTTTTCGCTTTCGAATGGTGGAGGGACTGGGGGGCATTCCATGGGGTTGGCAGGTGGCACATTTGGGACTGGTCGGAGGGGGTTCTTTTTCGCTCAGCGCACAGTGAGGCTCTGGAGTTTGTTGCCTGAGGATGTGGTTAGTGCAGTTGATGTAGCTGGGTTCGGAAGAGGTTTGGATGGGTTTTTGGAGGAGAAGTCCATTAATGGCTATTAATCAGTTTTACTTGGGGAATAGCCACTGCTATTAATTGCATCAGTAGCATGGGATCTTCTTAGTGTTTGGGTAATGGCCAGGTTCTTGTGGCCTCTGTTGGAAACAGGATGCTGGGCTTGATAGACCCTTGGTCTGACCCAGCATGGCAATTTCTTATGTTCTTATGTTCTATGTTTTATCAATCTCCAGAGGTTTGAGGAATCCCAGCCCCTCCCCACCGGTCTCTCTCTTCCACTCCCTTCCTACCAGTCTCTCTTTCTGCCTCCAGCTTCTGCCCATTTTCCACCCTATTTTATCTCCCTCAATCTAACTCAGCCCCACAACTTTCTCTCTCTTCCCCAGCCCCACTCTTCCCTCCAGATGCTCTCCCCAGATCCTACCACTACTTATCCTCAGCTTATTGCAGCTGCAGCCCCTGCTAAACTCCAGGCCTGCATGGGTTGCCACTGCCCTGGTCCCTGGCTCTGCCTAATTTCTTTGGGGCCGATACAAAACCTGGCTATTTAAAAAAGCCTACTATCAATGATCTGTATCCTCAACTACTCTTCCTAACCGCCACAATCTCTCATATATTGCTTATATTCTTTTAATACATAGTTATATACTGTATTGTATTTGTTCAGTTACCATATTAAATTGTAAAGCGCAATGCTGAATTACTGTTTGAATGTAAACCGAGGTGATGTTATTTACGTACCCCGGTATAGAAAAATCTATAAATAAATAAATAAATAAATACAGTTGGAGCGCACTGTTAACCCTCGATTGGACGCACATTTTTCGACGTGCTAGCATTGCCCCTTATTCAGGAAGGGGCCGAAACCGCGTGTCCAACCCCCCCGAACCTAATAGCGCCCACAACATGTAAATGCATGTTGATGGCCCTATTAGGTATTCCCGCGCGATTCAGAAAACAAAATGTGCAGCCAAGCCGCACATTTTACTTTCTGAAATCAGCGCCTACCTTTGGGTAGGCGCTGATTTCTTCAGGCACCGGGAAAGTGATATTAAGTCGGAGGTCCCAAAAGTTACCAAAAGTAAAAAAATTTAAGTCGGCCTGTGGGTCGAAAACCGGACGCTCAATTTTGCTGCGTCCGGTTTCCAAACCCGTGGCTGTCAGCGGGCTCGAGAACAGACGCTGGGAAAATTGAGCGTCGGCTGTCAAAGCCGCTGACAGCCGCCACTCCGGGCCAAAAGGAGGCGCTAGGGACGCGCTAGTGTCCCTAGCGCCTCCTTTTATCTGTTTTTACCGCCGGGTCTAATTTGCATACTGAATCGCGCGCACAGGAGAGTGGCCCGTGCGCGCGCCGGGAGACCCCGCTCTCCCGCAGACTTTACTGTATCGGCCCATTTGTTTGCTCTCACTTCTTTCTTCCCACAGCTCCTTTATTTCCTTTGCTGGTGGGTCTTGAATAGCTCAGCAGATAATTTAGCAACCCCATTTGGGTTCACAACCCACAATTTAGAAACTGCTGACCTAGGGATTTAAAGAACATTTCCTTCCTTTTGCACGAATGCATGCAAAGCTCCTTAAGAAGTTGGTCTGCCAAGAAGCGTCTCTGCCTGCTCCCCCTCTGCCAGCCCTACCTGTGCAGGCTCTGCCTCGGCCATGCTCTCTCCTGGGGAGGAGGAAGCTGCAGGCTCTCTCCCTTCTCTCGCTTTCTTCAGGCTCTGCTTCTCTCTCAAGGGCTGAGGCTTGCAGAGAAGTTGCAGGAAATGTTCCGGGTTAGGAGGGAGGGGAAGGGGAGGCGGGATCTAGGTAGACAAACAGACTGGAAGCCCTGTGGTCTCAGAGCTCTGTCTCAGGGTCTCGTGCGGGCGCCATCTTGGGACTGGCAAAAAGCTGCTGAGGCTCCGGTTACAGTCACAGCTGCCAACCAGCTCCATCCATGCCAGGAGGGGCAGCGATCCAGGCCTGGGTTTGTAAATCTACCATCTCTAAGCGTTCCTTCTCTTATATAAGAGGACTGTGAGAAATTGTAAGAGGACCTTGGGAAACTGGGCATGCAAATGGAAAATTAAATTTAATGTAGAGACTTGCAAAGTGATGCACTTAGGAAAGAGTAGCCCAAACTATAGCTACACAATGCAAAGTTCCACATTAGAGTCACCATTCAGGAAAAGGATCTAGGTGTTAGTGTTGAAAATATGTTGAAACCTTCTGCTCAGTGTGCAGCAGCAGCAGCCAAGAAATCAAATAGGATGCTGGGGATTATTAGGAAAGGAGAATAACACAGAGAATATCATGAAGCCTCTGTATTGCTCTGTGGTGCAACCTCATTGTGAGTATTGTGTGTAGTTCTGGTCACCACATCTCAAAAAAGATATAGCGGAATTAGAAAAGGTACAGAGAAGGGCGACCAAGATGATAAAGGGGATGGAACAGCTCCCCTATGAAGAAAGGCTGAAGAGGTTATGACTCTTCAGCTTGGGGAACAGACAGCTGAGGGGAGATATGATGGAGGTTTATAAAATAATGAGTGGGGTAGAAAATGTTAGTTGTTTGTTACTTGTTTTAAAAAGTACAAATGTAACCGTCTCTTTTTAGTCAGTAAGGAGGTCCAGACAACTGATCCGTAAAGATAGACTTTTATTGCCAGCAAGATGCAGCTAAGACAAAGGCTTAGTACAACTGCATGCCCCTCCCCTCCAGGAGCAGACTCTTATGCACTTTACAGTTCTTATCTTTTACACATGCGTTCTAAGCATTGCTGAGCAAGCATATTCCGGCTGAAGGGGCTACTGACCCCCTCCCTCGACACCCTGGAACTTTCGTGAAACTTCTCCCATGTTCTGCAGGAGAGGCTGCTGGGACTTGCAGTTCTGGAAAGGAATTCGCGAGTCTGCAGTAATACAGCCCATCACATAATACATCCATTGTTCTAATCTAGGTTACAGCAGTGAAAGCTTATCAGAGAATAAGAACAGCGAAGCCAAAAGATGAAAATGTGCAATGTGCTGACAGAGAGTTTCTCAATGTCCTAATTACAGCTGTATTGCAGACTGTAAGTAAACCCGTCATGAAGCAGGGAATTCTGGTACATGAAGTCCTTTGTCAGGTTGAAGCGTTCAGACCCCTTCATTCCCCCCTTTGATACTTATCATTCTCTATGAAAAGTATCACACCATCACAACGCAACTGTGGAGCTGAAAGAAACAGAAACAAGAAAAATTAGCAATTTGAGTTCTCAGGGGGCCCTAATTTCCCAAACAGTCCGATGGTTTCTTCACGGGTTTGAGACGGATGGGCCCTATTGGCTCCACCCCCCTTTGTAGCCCGAACTTGTCATGTATGGGAAGATGGCCCAGGATAAAACATGAGGATGGTTAAACAGGTTCTATAGGTTCAGAGGAATACATGTACAGTGGCAGGAGCTGCGTGGCTGTTTTGCGTTCAGCAATGTCCTTCATCACCCGACGAAGGCGGTTTGAGCAAGAAAGGAATAATTCAGGGTCCTAAAAAACAAAACAGAATTAAACTGGCTGGGATAACAAACAAGCTCTTAAATCCACCGATCATGGAAAACCAACCACGGAATCCATTGGTCCAGTCCCAAGCACTATTCCACTGCTGGACAGGGACGTGTGCCATCTTGACCATGCGATCAGTGATGTCTTGGATAACCTTGTTTTGGTCATCTACCTGTAAACAACAATTGGAGAGGTTAAATGTTCCACAAACCCTCCTTCCTGGGCCAGAGGGTAATCTAAAACCAATCTATTCTGGTACACTGCAGTCATAATTTTGGTATTTTGTTTTGCCCAGAGTTTAAGAGCGAAAGCAGTCGTTGGTGATGAGCTCCAGGACTGCCTGAAGCCTGATGATTCGATGCAATTAATACTGCTTGGAAGGGTTCCCGAGTTGCCCCTGTTTGCTGCTTCATCTGCTCTCTGATTTTCTTGACAATAGGGTTTGATTTCCTGGTGTGTGCTTTGCAATGCATTACAGCCACCTTGCGAGGAAGCCAAACTGCGTCTAGTAATTCACGTACTTCTGATGCATTGTTCAATTGTTTTCCCTCTATAATGCTCCATGCACTTGAATTGTAAGGAAGGCATATTTAGAGTCTGTATAGATATTTACAGTTTGTCCTTCTGCCAACTGCAGAGCTCGAGTAAGGGCAATTAGTTCAGCTTTTTGTGCAGACGTTCCTGGGGGAAGAGGTTGAGCCTCAACGATTTCATCTTCGGATACAACAGCATATCCAGCAGAACGTATCTCATGAATGATTTGGCTGCTCCCATCAGTTAATAAAGTCCAAGCTCCTTGCCAGGGTTGATCCCTCAGGTCTGGTCTACTGGAATGTATTGTAGTCATGACTTCTTCACAATCATGGGCAACTGGTTCAGGTGCCGGCATAAGAGTGGCCGGGTTCAAGTTTTTGCTGTCCTGTATTTGAAGTTCAGGTGTTTCACACAGTAAGGCTTAATACTTGACGAGACGTGAATTAGTCATCCATTTTGGTCCATGGGTCTCTAGCAGTCCTTGAATGGTGTGGGGAGTTGTTACGTTCAGAGTTTGACCAAAAGTTAATTTGACTGCTTCTGGAATTAGTAAGCATGCAGCCGCAATGCTTCGAAGACAACCTGGCCATCCTTTTGCAACATTGTCCATTCCTTTTGACAGATATGCAACAGGTCGTTCCTATGATTCTAGAGTTTGAGTCAATACCCCAATGGCCATTCCTTTCTTTTCATCGACGAATAGATGAAATGGTTTCATCACATCTGGCAATCCTAAGGCAGGTGGTTCAATTAAGGCTTCTTTTAGTTGACGTAAGCTTGCCAGTTCGTTTCCTTCCCATTGGAAGGGTTGAGATTCTGCCTCTTTACCCCGCAGCTTGTCGTACAGGGGTTGGGCAATAACTGCATAGTTAGCAATCCACAGCCTACAGTATCCTGCAGCTCCAAGGAACGCCCGGAGCTCTTTCTTGCAAGTGGGTACAGGTTGATCTCTTATAGAACTGGTGCGAGAAATCCCCAGACATCGGGTTCCTCCACGTATTTGGAAGCCTAAATACTCTACTTCCAATTCACAGATTTGCGCTTTCTTTTTACTTGCACGATACCCTTTTGAGTACAACATCTTTAGCAGCTGAAGAGTGGATACCGCACATTCGAGGTACGTCTCTCGAAACAACAGAAGGTCATCCACGTATTGTATGACTGGCCCATACTTTACTTGATACATCTTTAAATCTTTTGCCAGTTGCTCACCGAACAGCGTAGGTGAGTGCCTAAACCCTTTAGGCAACCGAGTCCATGTGTACTGCTGCTTTACTCCAGTATCTGCATCTTCCCATGTGAAAGCAAAAATCTTTTGACATTCCTCCGCCACCGGGACGGAGAAGAAGGCATCTTTGAGATCAATGACACTGTACCACTTTGATGCAGGAGAGACTTGAGCCAAGATTGAATACGGATTTGGGACGAGGGCTACTAGATCTGCTACTTGACTATTCACTTTTCTTAAGTCTTGTACTGGTCGATAGTCATTAGATCCAGGCTTCTTTACTGGCAACAAAGGGGTGTTCCAAGCAGATCGGATTCGCCGAAGAATGCCCAAATCATACAGTCTTTGCAGGTGTATCTGGATTCCTTGTCTGGCCATATATGGAATGGGGTATTGAGATTGATTTATCACCTGTGCATTCTGTTTCATCTCTATCCATATGGGGGTAGTGTCGATAGCTATTCCTCCCGGGTTCTGCTCGGACCATACTTGGGGTACACTATCCATCAGTTGTCTTCGTTTTTGTTGAGGGGGGTGTTGTTTTCATATCGATGTTCGATGGTTCGTTCGACTATGGGAAGATGTAGTCTCCATTCTTCTTGGAGGGGACAGATGAGTATCACTGGATGGTCCCCGAAGGAGGCTTTAACTTCCCCTGTTGGTTGAAATCTCAATGTGGTCTGAGGCTTACACAGCAGGTTCCATCCGATAAGGGATACCATGGTCCCGCCTACTTGTATAGTTCATTCTTTCTGCAGAGGGGCAGTGAGTACCTAACCTGAGGCACCCACTACAGAAACAGTCTCTTTCGTAGATCGTTGGCCTCTGAGTCCAACAGGCCCCTGATTTTTGTTGTGTTACCTCGTGGATCTCCACCAGAGGGTCAGTGGGGATTCTTCCCTCCCGGTCTCTTCAGGCTGTATGCTCCTTGTCGCCTCCCCCGCCATCTGCCAGTGGGGGTTGTCCGATCTCCTTCCTCCTCGGCCCCTTTGTCTCGGTGCAGGTCCATTTTTGTCGTTAGTATTCACTGCAGGGCTCCCGTATTTCTTTTGCCATTCTTCACAGTCTCTCTTCCAATGGCCTTCATTTTTGCAGTACGCACACTGATTCTTTCCCAAAGGGGGTCTTGTTCCCCCTCCTCTTCGCGGTCTGCCATTGTCTTGGCTCCTTCCCGTCCGCGTGTCCTCGAGAGCGGCGGCTAACAGTCACTTTCTCCTTCATATGTCTACTTGCTTCTCTCTTTTCTCTTCCACTTCTCTATTTCCACATACCTAGTCTGCTATAGCTTTTAACTGGCTGAGGCTCATGCCCTCAAAGCCTTCGGCCTTCTGCAGCTTCTTTCGGATGTCGGGTCTCTATTATTAAGTTCCTGGTTGCAGGGACGGGCCCTTTTCTTCTCTTCCTGATCCCTGTTCCCATACATCTCAAAATACGATGAAAAGATCACAGTCCATCTGGAAATTGAATAGGTGACTTGCGCCTGGAGGCAAATCAGTTCTGACGAGGCTGAGAAGCTGCAAAACATTGCTTCCTTCATACTTGTAAGTTTGGCATTGGGTTAATTCAATAAAGTCAACCTGGATCTGCAGGCAAGGATCCGGGGGGGGCGCTTTAGGTGTGCAGGAGTGATGATCAAACCCTTGGAAGCCTTGTATCAATTACATTGCAAACACTAAGAACATATGGTAATAGCCAGAGCCCAGCCCCCACCAGTGGTAAAAGAACATAATTGCAATATATATATATATGTGTGTGGGGGCCACTACTTTATCATTTGGGCCGACTCATATTTGCTCTTGTTCCTAATCTTGCATAGTGGCCCCTTTTCTTGCCCACAACTTCCAATAATCCTTATCTTGCGCCTGCCACTGAATCAAAATTTTTAATATTAAGTCTTTGTTTTCTCCGTTTTTGTTTTTTTTTTTTTTTTTACAAACGGCATCCTGTAATTCCCACAGTCAGCGCTGCACATGCTTGGCTGTCTTATCTTGCCAGTTCCTTAAAACAGGGAGTAACTCTGCATATTTAACTACTGCTAGCCAAAGAAGCAACAAGAAAAACTTTAACAAAGAACCCATTCTTAATCATTTCTCTAAATTTCCCAGAGACAGCTTCAAAATAAACTGCGTCAGCAAAAGAGAGTTCATACTTTATCATGCGTTCCAATGTAACTTTTAAATAACAGATAATATATAGGAGACAAGTAAGAACAATAATTAACATGGTATTAGAGAATAGAAAGATAAGCATAGGGAGGACACTGGGATAGAAGATATGAGAAAACTAAAACTTCTGATTAGCAATGCCAGCATTGAAACGCACAGCCATATTGAATGCCTACGCACTACGTACTGACACGCAGTGGGACGCACCACCATTCCACTTTGTACTGTAACAATTAATTTGCTGCTATAAAATGTCTTAAAAATAGCCTGCATCATAAGGCACTAAATGATTTGTAAGGGACCCTTGGTTCTGGTATTTCTTTGCAAGTAGCAATCCTTTGTCAGATTACAGACAGTTTTAGCAAGGACCTTGGAGAATAAATTTAATCAGCAGAAACTTGGAGCTACAATCTTCCTTTCTTTTAATTAACATACCACAATTCTATCTTTATTCACATACGCACACCATGAACTAACTTTCAATAATGTTCTGTTAAAACAAACGAAACAATTTTTCTTTCTCTTTGTCTTCATTCACCCAGGCTAGCCAATGTCCCTTTTTTTTTTTTTTTTTTTCCTTTCTCTTCTCTCTCTGGCTCGATTCCCTCCTCTCTCCTGTAATTATCTCTGCCGTTAACCCTTAACTGCCATCAAGTTCTAAACTTCAACACCAGTAAATGCATTCTCAGTAATCAAATCAGTATTTTAACTTAACACTGTACATTAATTTGTTGTATAGTAGTCTTGTGCAGCATCTGTAACCCAAAATCTCTTCTTATTAGGGTTTAAAACAATTAAAAACAAAGAATCCCTGGTACATGTGCTTGCAATTCACAGATAGCAGTTACATACATTACAATCCTTAATTAATAATGGGGACTTCCAGTTCCCCATTTTGTGCGCCTGAGCCACCATTACGAGGGCGGCTCCCTCCACTAACTTCTTTGCCCACGACGGAGGATTTTCAATAACTGCAATCCAAGCAGTTATGTACGGTTAATCCTCAGGGCAACCCGGATTCCCTTCTTCACTAACTATTTTCAGGACCCTTGTGGCCGTTTGGAAATTGAAAGTTCCTTCCGGAGGCCAATTTACACACAAACCGGGCCACCTATGGGTGCATCGTTGAATCATTCCGGGTTTAGTACATTTATGTCTATCGAACACTTCCCTATAGTGTTCCGTCATGACTTTTAATGGAGTCGAACCGCCCCCTCCCATCAGGATAGAATCACAGACAAAGGAGGGAAGGGAAGACGGATAGGTAAGGGGTCCGTATCCGTCAGACACAAAAGGGTCACTTTCACACAACAAGAAACCTATTCCCACTATCGTATGCGTTACTTCTTTTTCCTCTTTTTATGCGCGTGGCTTTCGGAATGCAATTCCTACCAAACCACCGCTTGGGGTGTGATCAAAGCCCCCTCGGTCCCCTCACGGATGGACCGGTTATTTGCTACTCTTTTAGCTATTCTTCACTTTTCCCATCATTCCCTTAATACTCGCCTGCAGGGTTCTTCCGAACGTCATGAAAGCCTTCTTCCCAGATCACCAGCCCAAAGGTCTCAGAGGATCTCCGTGGAATGACCCCCTCAGATACCTGATCACTGAACTCAGCGGTGGCCACTCACCAGGCAAGTCTGGGGGATCACTCCGCCACAAAATCCCCTGGACCAACTGGGGGGCTAAAATAGCGTCCCCGGTACCTCCTGGCTGAGGCTCGCCAAATGTAACCGTCTCTTTTTAGTCAGTAAGGAGGTCCAGACAACTGATCCGTAAAGATAGACTTTTATTGCCAGCAAGATGCAGCTAAGACAAAGGCTCAGTACAACTGCATGCCCCTCCCCTCCAGGAGCAGACTCTTATGCACTTTACAGTTCTTATCTTTTACACATGCGTTCTAAGCATTGCTGAGCAAGCATATTCCGGCTGAAGGGGCTACTGACCCCCTCCCTCGACACCCTGGAACTTTCGTGAAACTTCTCCCATGTTCTGCAGGAGAGGCTGCTGGGACTTGCAGTTCTGGAAAGGAATTCGCGAGTCTGCAGTAATACAGCCCATCACATAATACATCCATTGTTCTAATCTAGGTTACAGCAGTGAAAGCTTATCAGAGAATAAGAACAGCGAAGCCAAAAGATGAAAATGTGCAATGTGCTGACAGAGAGTTTCTCAATGTCCTAATTACAGCTGTATTGCAGACTGTAAGTAAACCCGTCATGAAGCAGGGAATTCTGGTACATGAAGTCCTTTGTCAGGTTGAAGCGTTCAGACCCCTTCACAAAGACTAGGGGACAATGAAGTATACATTTAAAACTAATAGAGAAAATATTTTTTTACTCAACATATAATTAAGCTCTGGCATTCATTGCCAGAGGATGTAGTGCAGTGATGGCTAACCTATGACACGCCGAGACGTTTTTGCTGACACGTGCTGCGTGTCGTGGACTATTGGGAATTTTTTGTTTTTTATCGGCTGCGCCGACCCTTTAAAATTAGTTTTTTAGTATCCCCCCAATGCCCCCGGGCGCAGGGAGGCTCATGCGGCGCAGCAACAGGCAGATAGGCAGGGCCGTGGTGAGGCTCACGTCACCACGTCCCAAAGAAAAAGATCGCGTTTAAACGCGCTGATGCTCCTCCTCCTTTCTGCCTGTGTGGCCCCGGAAGTAAACGTTGCCGGAGCCGCGTGGGCAGGAAGGAGGAGAAGCATCAGCGCATGCAGAAGAGGAGCAGCGCTTACGGGCCGCCAAGAATCCCAAGTCGCAGCGGCCCGAGAAGAGGAAGAGGCCCGGTAGCAGGGCCGCCGAGCCCGAGAAGATCAGGGCCGCTGCAGAGTCCATCCTGCGGCGACCCACGAAGAGGAGGCCCAGAGGTGAGAGAGAGGCTGAGGGTCTGTAGAGGGTATGTGTGTGCGTGTATGAGATGAGTTGAGAGATTGTGTGTGGGAGTGAGGACCTGAATGTTTGTAGAGACAGCATGTGAGAGCCTGTGTGTGTGTGAGAGACAGCATGTGACAGTGAGAGCCTGTGCTTGAGCAAGACAGCATGTTGGAGTGAGAGAGAGCCTGTGTGTGTGTGAGAGAGACAGCATGTGCCAGTGAGAGACTGTGTGTATGAATGATTGTATGAGCGAGAGCATGTGACAGTGAGAGCCTGTGCTTGAGCAAGACAGCATGTGGGAGTGAGAGAGAGCCTGTGTGTGTGAGAGTCAGACAGCATGTGCCAGTGAGAGACTGTGTGTATGAATGATTATATGAGAGACAGCATGTGACAGTGAGAGCTTGTGTGTGTGTGTGAGAGAGAGACAGCATGTGACAGTGAGAGCCTGTGTGTATGAATGATTGTATGAGCGAGAGCATGTGACAGTGAGAGTCTGTGCATGAGCAAGACAGCATGTGGGAGTGAGAGAGAGCCTGTGTGTGTGAGAGTCAGACAGCATGTGCCAGTGAGAGACTGTGTGTATGAATGATTATATGAGAGCATGTGAGAGTGAGAGCCTGTGTGTGTGTGAGAGAGAGAGAAATGCATGTGAGAATGAGAACCTGACTGTGTGGTTGAGGGAAGAAGATGCAGAGAAAAGAAACAGAAAAAAGACAATATAAAAGGAATTGGCAAAAAGAAAGGGAAGGTGGGAAAAAAAAAGCCTGTGACCAACCAATTAGAAAACTAAGATCAGACAGCAAAGGTAAAAAAATTACTTTTTAGTGATTGGCACATGTAATCTTTGGGAATGTGCAAGAATAGCACTTTCTCTATGCGGATCTCACAATGTACGAGATCAGCATGGAGGAAGTGGAAGCCCACGGGGCCTGCACAGAGGAGGCAGCAGAATGGGCTTCAGTGTCAGTAGCAGCAATCAGCGTCTCCCAAATAGCCACGCGGCAGCAGTGACAGTGGCAGCAGAGGAATGAGAGAGGCTCCGAGGTTGCTGGCAAAAGAAAGAGAGGGGGGTCTGCCTTTAGTGTGTGCATGTGAATGCATGGGTGCCTGCCTGAGGGTGTGTCTGTGTATGAGAATGTATGGGTGTCTTCCTGGGGTTTGTATGTGTGAGAATAGGTGCCTGCCTGTGGGTGGTGTATGCGTGTGTGTGTGTGAGAATGAATTGGTGCCTGCCTGGGGGTCTGTGTGTGTGAGAATGATTGGGAGCTTGCCTGGGTGTGTGTGTTTGTGTGTATGTGAGGGAGCCAGTGAGTGTGAGAGCATGAGTGTGTATGAGAAAATCCAGGGAAGTAAGAGTGTGTCTGTGTGTGTGGTGGGGGGGGGGGGGGGGGGGAGGGAGAGAGAGTGTTTTAATTGAAGATTTAGCCAATGAAATTCAGCAACAAAAAAAGTCACTAAGCAGGTAAGATAAAGAATTATTTGTTTTTGCTTTATTAATAAATACAGTACATATATTAAAATTATAACTCTTTGTTATTAATTAGAGCTACAAATATCACAAAATTATGGAGTTTTCTAGAAGTGACACACCACCCGAGTTATGCTCGTTTTTTTTTTAATGAATTTTGACACACTGAGCTCAAAAGGTTGGCCATCACTGATGTAGTGAAAGCTATTAGTGTAGCTGTTTCGAGGAGTAGCCTAGTGATTAGAGCAGTGAGCTATGAACCAGGAGACCAAGATTTGAGTCTTGCTGTCACTCCTTGTGACGTTGGGCAAGTCACTTTACCCTTCATTGCTTCAGGTACGAACTTAGATTGTAAACTCTCTGGGGATAGGGAAATACCTACAGGACCTGAATGTAATCTGCTTTGAAGCACTGAAAAAAAAGTGGAATATAAAATAAAAAAGGTTTGGACACGTTCCTGGAGGAAAACTCCATAAACCATTATTAAGGTGGAGCTGCAGAAATCCACTACTTAATCCTGAGATAAGCAGCATGGAAAGATGTCAACATTTTGGGATCATGCTAGGAACTTGTGACCTGGAATGGCCACTATTAGAAACAGGATGCTGGGCTTGATGGACCCTTGATCTGACCCAGTACGGCAACTTCTTATGACAGAGTGAAGCAGCCCTGGTTAAGAACATAAGAAATTGCCATACTGGGTCAGACCAAGGGTCCATCAAGCCCAGCATCCTGTTTCCAAAAGAGGCCAAACCAGGCCACAAGAACCTGGCAATTACCCAAACACTAAGAAGATCCCATGCTACTGATGCAATTAATAGCAGTGGCTATTCCCTAAGGGCCGGATTTTATAAATTACCGCGAGCGCGAACAAGAGTACGCAGGATTTTAATAGATACGCGCGTAGCCATGCATATCCATTAAAATCCAGGGTCGGCGCTCGCAAGGCTGCCCAAAATCGGCAGCCTGCGTGCGCCGAGCCGCACAGCCTGCCTCTGTTCCCTCCGAGGCCGCTCTGAAATCGGAGCGGCCTCGGAGGGAACTTTCCTTCCACCCCACTGCACCTTCCCTTCCCTTACCTAACCCACCCCCCGGTCCTATCTAAACCCCCCTCTACCTTTGTTGGCAAAGTTACGCCTGCTTCCAGCAGGCGTAACTTTGCGCGCGCCGGCCGGCTGCCCCGCTCCATGTTCCGGTCCCGGGGGCTGGTCCGGAGGCCACAGCCACGCCCCCGGAACGCCCCGGGCCGAAACCACGCCCACGGCGCCACCCCCAAAACTCCGCGTCACTCCCAGCACGCCCCCAACACGCCCCTCCATGCAAGCCCCGGGACTTACGCACGCCGCCGACCTTATGCAAAATAGGCTCGGCGCGCGCAGGAGGGTTTTGGGGTAGGTTTCCGGGGGGTACGCGCGTACCCCTTTGAAAATCTACCCATAAGTAAACTTGATTAATATCCGTTAATGGACTTCTCCTCCAAGAACTTATCCAAACCTTTTTTGAACCCAGCTACACTAATTGCACTAACCACATCCTCTGGCAACAAATTCCAGAGCTTTATAGTGCGTTGAGTGAAAAATAATTTTCTCTGATTAGTCTTAAATGTGCTACTTGCTAACTTCATGGAATGCCCCCTAGTCCTTCTATTATCCAAAAGTGTAAATAACCAATTCACATCTACTCGTTCAAGACCTCTCATGATCTTAAAGACCTCTATCATATCCCCCCTCAGTCGCCTCTTCTCCAAGCTGAACAGCCCTAACCTCTTCAGCCTTTCCTCATAGGGGAGCTGTTCCATTCCCTTTATCATTTTGGTCGCTTTTCTCTGTACCTTCTCCATCGCAACTATATGTTTTTTGAGATGCGGCGACCAGAACTGTACACAGTATTCAAGGTGCTGTCTCACCATGGAGCGATACAGAGGCATTATGACATTTTCCGTTTTATTAACCATTCCCTCCCTAATAATTCCTAACATTCTGTTTGCTTTTTTGACTGCTGCAGCACACTGAGCCGACGATTTTAAAGTATTATCCACTATGATGCTTAGATCTTTTTCCTGGGTGGTAGCTCCTAATATGGAACCTAACATCGTGTAACTGCAGCAAGGGTTATTTTTCCCTATATGCAACACCTTGCACTTGTCCACATTAAATTTCATCTGCCATTTGGATGCCCAATCTTCCAGTCTTGCAAGGTCCTCCTGTAATGTATCACAGTCTGCTTGTGATGTAACTACTCTGAATAATTTTGTATCATCCGAGGATTTGATAACCTCACTCGTTGTATTCCTTTCCAGATCATTTATATATATACTAGCCGTTAAGCCCATAACAACGGGCTACATTTAAAAAAAAATTTTCGGTCCATTTCCTTCCCCCTCATTCTCCCTCCCACCTCCCCCCTCCACCTTCCCCTCATTCTTCCTTCCACCTTCCCCTCCCTCTCATTCTCCCTTTCACCTTCCCCTCCTTCTCATTCTCCCTTCCCCTCATTCTCCCTTCCACCTTCCCCTCCCTCTCATTCTCCCTTCCCCTCATTCTCCCTTCCACCTTCCCCTCCCTCTCATTCTCCCTTTCCACCTTCCCCTCCCTCTCATTCTCCCTTCCCCTCATTCTCCCTTCCACCTTCCCCTCCCTCTCATTCTCCCTTCCCCTCATTCTCCCTTCCACCTTCCCCTCCCTCTCATTCTCCCTTCCACCTTCCCCTCCCTCTCATTCTCCCTTCCACCTCCCTCCTCATTCTTCCTTCCACCTCATTCTCATTCTCCCTCCCCCTCCTCTCCCTTCCACCTCCCCCTCATTCTCCCTTTCCCCTTCCCCTCATTCTCCCTTCCCCCATTCTCCCTCCCACCTCTTCTCACCTCACTCTCTCCTCCCTCCCCCCTCAGTCACTCCCCCCTCTCCCTCCCCTCAGTCACTCCCCTCCTCTCCCAGCTCATTCACAACCCCTTCAGATGGCGCGTGCGCCGCCGCCGCCGCTAAGGGTCCTGGTCCTCGCCGCCGCTACGGGTCCTCCCAGCGCCATTTTTGTAAATAGGCAAACTCTGGCCGACGTGCTCGCCTGCGCATGTGCGGTAGAGCTGCTCTCTACTGCGCATTTGCGGCACGTCGGTCAGGGCTCCCTTATCTAGTAGATATTGAAAAGCACCAGTCCAAGTACAGATCCCTGAGGTACTCCACTGTTACCCTTTTCCACTGAGAAAATTGACCATTTAATCCTACTCTCTTTTTCCTTTTAACCAGTTTGTAATTCACGAAAGGACATCACCTCCTATCCCATGACTTTTTAGTTTTCGTAGAAGCCTCTCTTGAGGGACTTTGTCAAACACCTTCTGAAAATCCAAATACACTACATCTACCGGTTCACCTTTATCCACATGTTTATTAACCCCTTCAAAAAAAGTGAAGCAGATTTGTTAGGCAAGACTTCCCTTGGGTAAATCCATGTTGACTGTGTTCCATTAAACCATGTCTTTCTATATGCTCTACGATTTTGATCTTGAGAATAGTTTCCACTGTTTTTCCCGGAAGGCTCATCTGCATACTGCTTCCAGCATCCCCCGGGAGAGGAGGCCAGAGATCACCGCAAGCGATCCAGGGATTGACTTCCACAGCCCCGGCTTCCAGAGGCCCCGTGTTCTTTGCAGTAGAGGAGGACACCCTTCCATTAACTGAATGAAGATTAATTTAACGGTGGTTAAAGAGGATTGGTAAGTATAGCTTTCAGAAACTTTTGGGCTTATAAAAGTTTGGTGAAAAGTAAAATTAAGAGATATATTTTTTAGAGTTTGTGTGTGTCTGAGGTAATAAGCAAGCCAGAGATAGTTAATTTTAGTGTCTGTCTATCCCACCCCCTCAACCCTTGATTTTTAGGCATGAGACACTTTCTCATTAAAAATCAATCTGGGTCTTATCTAAATCATACTATTGTACCAGCCCTTATTGAAAGTTTAATCACCCCCTTGTAGGACACTAGCTGATTAATTAGTAAATTCACCTGTAAATTTTAAGTACTCTCATTCCAACTCCCTTAGTAGCCTAAACTTAACTAGGAACTCAATAAAACTAAAATGAAGGCAGCGGTCCAGCAGCAAGAGGGGGGCTTTCCAGTCTTTTGATTGTGTCACATGTATGATTTTTTTACCTGCTGGTGAGAGATTGGTTTTCTTTCCCTTGTGTGCAGTGAAGGTAAAACCACACTGATGCAGTCTGTCCCTGGAGCCCTCAGGGAACCTTACTGCCAGGTCACACAGAATGTGACTGGCCACCCCCTGACTGCACTGAGAAGAAGCATTGCCACTCATCCCAGGTCAGCTGGACAGGCTGATTCAGTGCTGGTTTTACCTCAGTATATCTCCGAATCTAATAAAATTAGTCTAGAATGATGGCTCAGTTCCTCAAATTCTTAATATTCAACAAAAAGAACTTTTTGTACCTTTGAGGATAATTGCTAAGAAACAATCACTGTATGTTTGCGATTCAACGAACAAAACTCACTGGAAATGGTATCAGATTAGAGTGCTCACAGTCTCTTGCCCTTACAGGGCTGCAACCCTTCTCATGTTATTGCACTGTTGAATCACGTCATCTACCATTCCCAAGTGAGAATATTGACTTTTTTCTTTTTCCAAATGTGAAAAATTCAACCTCTCTCACCCAATAAAAATTATTAAAAATTCACACTCAACTGTTACGTGAAATTATATACTAAATCACTTATCTCTTTGCTTGTGCTTTTACTGCTAATTTTCCAATTCGCTTTTTGCGCTCGCTTGCTTGCTGTCAGCTGTCTTCCCGCCCGACATTGACAATGTTTCGGCGCAACGATTGCACCTGCTTCAGGGGCTTACTACTAGATACCTGTGAAAACAAATTTAGCTAATTTACCAAATTTATCTTGTTTTTCTTCCTATTATTTGACAGTACATTCAATGGTACTCACTGTTCAGCTCAGCGCTACCTCTCCCGATGCTTCACAACATTCAAATATGGCGCTTGAACGCTTTCACTATTTCACTAACGGAAGTGGATTTTTTATATCCCGTCATAGATGGTACATACCAGGCAAGAAGTAAAACCTGGCCTGAGATAAAATGGCCGAGCACCAAAACTGAGCTTTAGATGCATAATTTTGCTTTGAAAATTCTGGGTAAAGTCTGTGGTTAAAAGTACCTATAGACATTATCCGACACAGACTGTTTCATCATTACCCTCAGGTTGTGTAACCAGCTCTTGCTCTGGTTTTTTTGTACTTTTTATTTATTGTATTTTAACAGTTACAGAATTATACTGAATGAAAGAAAATATCACATCAAGTACAGAAATACAGAATGAGAAAGCATCATCGTGGAAATTACAACCCCCAATCCAAAGCATCCCTGCCTCCTTGTCACCATCTTGTGCATGGTCGGCTGTCCTGCACTGCTGTTACCAATCACTCCTAGGGTAGGGTTCAGCCGCCCTCTCTTTACCCATTCATGTGCCAGCTCTTGGGCAGCTTCTGGCTGGTGCAGGAGATCTTTGTGTCGTCCCCCCCTGTATTTCTGGTACTTTTTCTCGTTGTAAATCTAACATTCAGAGCATTTTGTCTATTGCTCCTTTTCCCATGGGCCGGCAGGTTATAACCAATTCCTTCAACTTTGGGGCAGGCTGATCTGAGTTTGGTAATGGAAGCTGTGTTTGGCCATTTTAATGCACACGCTGACACTTTCTGAATGTCGGGGTCCGTTGATGTGATTAAGTAGGTTGGAGTACAGCATTCTCCATCTTTGTAAGTATTTTCTGGGAGACTCAGACCTCTTCCTTCAGCTCTTGGGATTTCATGGAATTTACAGATGAAACGCTAAGCACAGAAACGTTATATTCTTACGTCTCATTTCTTACGATCTTTCAGGGTGAACTGGTATCATAAAAAGTGCTAACTCCCCAAAGGAAGTGGCTTAGCATCGCACCACTTTTAATCATGTTTTTACGAAAATTGTGTATGTTTTATTATATCCCACCCCAGACTTTTTTTTTTTTTGGAGGGGCAGTTAATTATTACTTCTAAATAAATAAATTCAAGTGTACCAGTTATACAAAAAAAAAAAAAAATTGTAAATTTTTAATTGCAAATAAAACTCAAACAATCCTGTGCCACATTCAATGTATGGCAAAACAAAGTTTGCTTAGTCCCATAAACTCGGAGATGAAAATTAGCTTCCAAAATCTAACGTCCTTGGAAAGCAACTAATCTTAGATGAAAGATGGGATCTCCTCCGTAAGCTTCCAACAGGATAATTATAATGTTTGTTCTTAAAGGACGGCGTTTCCTATGCCCCATGGTTTTCACAACCGTACAGGCCAGTTAATTTATGTAATCCCCAGGCAGGAGCAGCACAGGACTCAAGGACAGGCTAGTACTGGGTCTTCTGCTTGACTGGCCTCTTTCCCCTTGGGTTGAGTCTACAGGTTTTGTGTTATGGTTTTGATGAATTTGTGAACCCCGGGCCGAGGTGAGAGATGTCTCCACCCACAGGGAGGAGCCCCGTGGGCTTCGCCGTCGGTGAGCATGGTCTCAGCGATGTAGGACACAGCTGTGAAAGAGACTTTATTAAGGAGAGAATACAGTACATAACCCTGTGATGCCCTTGGAGCAGTCAAAAGACAGGAGAAGGTTGGAGAACAGACCAGGCTGGCGTCTGTTCTGCTTTAACAGTTTAATTACAAAGAGTTCAGCAAGACAGAATCAAAATGGCTGCTTACCTCAGCAGACTGACAATACAAGAACAGTTTTCCCAAAAGAGCACAGCTTCCTTCTTTTCCCTGGGGCCTTTCTAACTCTCTCAGGGCCTCACCTTTGCAACCCTTACCTCAGGGAAACGCCCCCACCCGAGGATCCCTTTCCTGTCTGTCTTAAGGTGGACTGGGCCAGATAGCTGGAGCTGGTCTGTTAAGGCAGTCTGAGGCTCTCTGTCATATACTCTATCACAAACCCGAGGAGCGGGAAATGTAATAAACATAGTCTTAGAGCAAATACAGTAGTCAGGATGATGATGTAGATACGAAGGTCTTGTAGTGGCCCGCAGCGCGGGGTACACCCGGGGATTCCTGCAGGCCGACGTGAATACCTCTGAATGCAGATCCGGAAGTGGCCTGCAGTGCGGGGGTATGCCGAGGAGGCAGAGGTCGGCGATACAGGAACCAAGCCGTAGACCTCGGATGGATGGTGTAATATTCTTAGGCACAGATAGAGTAGCATAGACAGGCTGAAGAATGGTAGTGTCCCGAGGATGGTGTACGCCGTGGAATCTTCAGTAAAGTTGATAGAAGTTGGAGAATGTACTCACACAAGGAAGTCCCAGCGGAGATACCAGAGGAGCGGGTCAAGAAGTCCAGGCAAGAGGGCCCTCCGAGGAGCGGATAGCCAAGACGCGGAAGAGCCTCTGAGGAGTGGATATTAAGAGCATCTGAATGCCAGGAGGAGAGTCTGGAACAGAAGATCCAAGTTAGAGTGGATTTAACAAGCAAGAGAACTCCTTGCTAACTCGTCTTAGCAATGGGCCAATCAGTGTAAGTACACTAGCGGTGTTGACATCATCGGGAGGGGACACCTCCAAGGTTCCCGGCCTGACTTATTCATAAGGAGGCCCTTCGCGTGCACGCCTAGGTGATACCGGAAGGAAGATGGTGGTCGGCAGCGCCCACGCTATCCCGGGGAAGTCAGCGTTGGATGGTGGAGGCCGCCATTCTCCCAATGATTGACGGTGCAGGGAAAAAAGACGTGAGCATGAGAAGAAGGGTAGAAATCCCTTGTGTGTCGGGGAAGACTACAGTGATAGGAGTATAATACTGTCCACCTGGTCGGTGCAGGGAAAAAAAGAGGTGAGCATAAGAAGGGTAGAAATCCATTGTGTGTCGGGGAAGACTATAGTGATAGGAGTATACTATCATCCACCTGATCAAGATGGTGAGACTGACAGTGAAATGCTAAGAGAAATTAGGGAGGCTAACCAAATTGGTAGTGCGGTAATAATGGGAGACTTCAATTACCCCAATACTGACTGGGTAAATGTATCATCGGGACACACTAGAGAGATAACGTTCCTGGATGGAATAAATGATAGCTTTATGGAGCAATTGGTTCAGGAACCGGCGAGAGAGGGAGCAATTTTAGATCTAATTCTCAGTGGAGCACAGGATTTGGTGAGAGAGGTAAAGGTGGTGGGGCCGCTTGGCAATAGTGATCATAATATGATCAAATTTGAATTAATGACTGGAAGGGGGACAGTAAGCAAATCCACGGCTCTCGTGCTAAACTTTCAAAAGGGAAACTTTGATAAAATGAGAAAAATAGTTAGAAAAAAACTGAAAGGAGCAGCTACAAAAGTAAAAAGTGTGCAAGAGGTGTGGTTATTGTTAAAAAAATACCATTCTAGAAGCACAGTCCAGATGTATTCCACACATTAAGAAAGGTGGAAAGAAGGCAAAACGATTACTGGCATGGTTAAAAGGGGAGGTGAAAGAAGCTATTTTAGCCAAAAGATCTTCATTCAAAAATTGGAAGAAGGATCCAACAGAATAAAATAGGATAATGCATAAACGTTGGCAAGTTAAATGTAAGACATTGATAAGACAGACTAAGATAGAATTTGAAAAGAAGTTGGCCGAAGAGGCAAAAACTCACAATAAAAACTTTTAAAAATATATCCAAAGCAGAAAGCCTGTGAAGGAGTCAGTTGGACCGTTAGATGATCGAGGGGTTAAAGGGGCACTTAGAGAAGATAAGGACATTGCGGAAAGATTAAATGATTTCTTTGCTTCGGTGTTTACTGAAGAGGATGTTGGGGAGGTACCCGTACTGGAGAAGGTTTTCATGGGTAATGATTCAGATGGACTGAACCTAATCACGGTGAACCTAGAAGATGTGGTAGACCTGATTGAAAAACCGAAGAGTAGTAAATCACCAGGACTGGATGGTATACACCCCAGAGTTCTGAAGGAACTAAAAAATGAAATTTCAGACCTATCAGTAACAATTTGTAACATATCATTAAAATCATCCATTGTACCTGAAGACTGGAGGATAGCTAATGTAACCCCAATATTTAAAAAGGCCTCCAGGGGAGATCCGGGAAACTATAGACCGGTTAGCCTGACTTCAGTGCCAGGAAAAATAGTGGAAAGTGTTCTAAACATCAAAATCACAGAACATATAGAAAGAGATGGTTTAATGGAACAAAGTCAGCATGGCTTTACCCAAGGCAAGTCTTGCCTCACAAATCTGCTTCACTTTTTTGAAGGAATTAATAAATATGTGGATAAAGGTGAACCGGTAGATATAGTATACTTGGATTTTCAGAAGGCGTTTGACAAAGTTCCTCATGAGAGGCTTCTAGGAAAAATAAAAAGTCATGGGATAGGTGGTGATGTCCTTTTGTGGATTATAAACTGACTAAAAGACAGGAAACAGAGAGTAGGATTAAATGGACAATTTTCTCGGTGGAAAGGAGTGGGCAGTGAAGTGCCTCAGGGATCTGTGTTAGGACCCTTACTTTTCAATATATTTATAAATGATCTGGAAAGAAATACGACGAGTGAGGTAATCAAATTTGCAGATGATACAAAATTGTTCAGAGTAGTTAAATCACAAGCAGATTGTGATAAATTGCAGGAAGACCTTGTGAGACTGGAAAATTGGGCATCCAAATGGCAGATGAAATTTAATGTGGAGAAGTGCAAGGTGATGCATATAGGGAAAAATAACCCATGCTATAATTACACGATGTTGGGTTCCATATTAGGTGCTACAACCCAAGAAAGAGATCTAGGCGTCATAGTGGATAACACATTGAAATTGTCAGTTCAGTGTGCTGCGGCAGTCAAAAAAGCAAACAGAATGTTGGGAATTATTAGAAAGGGAATGGTGAATAAAACGGAAAATGTCATAATGCCTCTGTATCGCTCCATGGTGAGACCGCACCTTGAATACTGTGTACAATTCTGGTCGCCGCATCTCAAAAAAGATATAATTGCGATGGAGAAGGTACAGAGAAGGGCTACCAAAATGATAAGGGGAATGGAACAGCTCCCCTATGGGGAAAGACTAAAGAGGTTAGGCCTTTTCAGCTTGGAGAAGAGACGGCTGAGGGGGGGATATGATAGAGGTCTTTAAGATCATGAGAGGTCTAGAACAGGTAGATGTGAATCGTTTAGTTACGCTTTCGGATAATAGAAAGACTAGGGGGCACTCCATGAAGTTAGCATGGGGCACATTTAAAACTAATCGGAGAAAGTTCTTTTTCACTCAACGCACAATTAAACTCTGGAATTTGTTGCCAGAGGACTTGGTTAGTTCAGTTAGTGTAGATGTTTAAAAAAAGGATTGGATAAGTTCTTGGAGGAGAAGTCCATTACCTGCTATTAAATAAGTTGACTTAGAAAATAGCCACTGCTATTACTAGCAACGGTAACATGGAATAGACTTAGTTTTTGGGTACTTGCCAGGTTCTTATGGCCTGGATCGGCCACTGTTGGAAACAGGATGCTGGGCTTGATGGACCCTTGGTCTGACCCAGTATAGCTTGTTCTTATGTAAGTCGCAGCTGTCTGCGACCGATGGGCATAACATTTTGGTGGCCAGCAGCATTACTCAGGAAGTGCACTTGGAGCTGGGGTACAAGAAGGCACCTACAATGGCCACACAGGCTGCAGGATACAGATGAGTACCCACAAGACACAGAACAAGGAGTGCAACAAAAGTACAGACAAGTAGATGGGACAGGAACAAGATTTAAACAAGCACAGCACAGGGCAAAACTGAAACAGAGGGTAAGGCAGGGTTCGGATAGACAAGACACCAGAAGGGCAAAGACAGGAACAAGACTAAACAAGCAGGACACAGGCAAGGCAGGCTAAGGCTACAGCTGCCAGAGTTCAAGCAGAGTCGAGGAGACAAACTGAGGTCAGAGCAGGCAGCAAGCAAAGCAATGTCGAAGGTCAGGCCGGGTGAAGGCCGGTGCAAGAGTACTTGGCGCCATAACCCCCTCTCCCAGCTTACCTATTGGTGGCAACTTCAGCACAATGCTCCCTTCTTTAGCAGTACCTGGCTCTCCCCCTCTGGGCCTCATACTGGTGGGATTCTGCCCCCCCCCCCCCCCCCCAAATTTTGGTGCTCTGGGCAACCACCTGGAAGCACCAGCCATGGGCCGGGTCCACCACGAGAAGTCAGTCCAAGGCGAAGGAAAAGCAGGGCAGGCCGTAACCAGGGCAGGCAAGAAGAAAAGGAGCAAAGTAAGGTGGGAAGCAGCCACGGTCAGAAACGCAGGCAGGAAGATGGCAAGCAAGCAGGCAGGCAGAGAAGCAGAAGCAGGAGCCCTGGAACAGGAACCCGGACAAGGCTAAGATAAAGCGCAAGGGAAGCCACAGCAGGGAGTAAGGTAGGGAGCTGTGGAAGAGGCAGACTTTTAAGGCATGGCAGGGCTGCCTCATGTGCCTTCGAGGCAAACCTGCATGGGTCAGTCAGGGGCACACTGGGGGCCCCTACAGGCAGGAGGTCCATACAGCGACCAGGACCGTTACAAAGGCCAAACCTGCGGAGAAGGCCGTATTAACGCCAGACACTGCAATGTTTTGGCGTGTTAATGCCTGCTTCAGGGGCACCCCTGCCATGGAGCGAAAAAAAATTGTTTTTCTGTTCTCGGTTGGGTTGTAAGGAGACAAAGAGTTGATAGTTACGATAGATTTTGGCAGCTAATTTTCACCTCTGAGACTACGGGACCGAGTGAACTTTGTTTTACAATACATTGAATGTGAAAAAGGATTGTTTGAGTTTTATTTGCAATGAAAAATATATAATTTTTTACTATGAAAAAAGTATAATGCTGCAAGAAACTACTCTAAAACGTTTCTACAATGCGACTGGTACATGATTATAAGTGGTGCAGTGCTAGACATTTCTTTTAGTGAATCAGCAATTTTGCTGCTACCCGTTCAGTTTCTCCAAGAAGGATGACGACATATCATATCAGAGATAAGAGCTTACTTAGCTGTTCCCTACCTTTTTAGTTTTGTGATCTATTTTTTATTAGGTAGTGGCTTTTGGCTTCTTGTTGGAATCGGTAATGATCCTTCTGGGGCCAGTGTGTGATTGGAAAAGCACAAAAACATTGCAGAGATTTTACTCTGCATTAAAGCACTTTTACATGTTAGTTATCGCCTTCTGTATCGATTGTTGCTGATCTTTTCTCTGCGTGTCTTTTGTTGCACTCTCGTACCTTAATCTACTCCAAACGGATTTGTCTTGCGACAAGAATGAACCTCACTCGTCAACCAGAGTAAGCTGATCTGATCTAAGTCTCTCAAATTTACTGCTAGTGCTGTTCTTAATACTTGAATTGTGCCCGAGAGAGAGAGAGAGCTTCCTTCTGGAGCTCACAGGATGTAAAATGCACAGGCATTATTATTATTTAATCTTTATTAATTTTAACATTCATATAAAGATAATTCTCTTGACAATTATATCATTACAATCATTCATAATTCTCATAAAGGAAATACATAAAGCAAAAACAAAAAACCATGTATACAATCCAAGTCCACAATATAGGATCCAAGAATCAGGGGTGGGCAATTCCAGTCCTCGAGGGCCACAAACCTGTCGAGGTTTTAGGATATCCTAATGAATATGCATGACATAGATTTGCATACAACTGAGGCAGAGTGCATGCAAATCTCTCTCATGCATATTCATTAGGGATATCCTGAAAACCAGACTGGTTTGTGGCCCTCGAGGACAGGAACTGCCCACCCCTGATCCAAGTGATCTAATAATCTTAAATCATATTTAAATTTAAACTTAGCACTGGCAGGAGCTATCTAATATATGAGGAAGAACAAAACACAGACTTTCCAAGGTATTTGGATCTGAGTAATAGGTTAACACAAACACGCTATATTGCTGGATTTTCACCCAAAAATTGTGTTAATTGTGATGTTAGGAAAAAGAGGAAAGATTTCTCTCTAAACTTAATTAAACAACGACAAGGAAATCTTTGTGTAAAAGATGACCCCCTCTGAAGGACCTGAGGTCTTAATATCAGAAATTGCTTCCTTCTTTTCTGTGTAGATTTAGACACATCGGGGAACACTTTCACTTGCGTCCCCATAAATTTCTCCAGACGATGTTTAAAGTATAATTTCAAAATCCATTCCTTATCCATCTCAAGGGCAAAATTTGCTATCAAGGTAGCTGATTCAGCTTGGGCCTGGTCAGAAGACTCCAAAAAGTCCGTAAGATTTAATCCTGCAATTCCATTTTTTTCCTTAAATGGTTCTTTCTGAGGATCAAGTATCCCTCCAGAAACCTTTTTTAAATCATCTCTCACTGGTATATAAAATACTCTAGTAAGTGGAGGAATTTGTTCTGGAGGTATTTTCAAGATTTCCTGTATATATTTACCAAACATCTCTCTTGGAGTTATGTGAGGAACTTTAGGAAAATTAATTATTCGAAGATTCTTGTTTTTTAATAAATTTTCCATATTCTCAACTTTATTTAACAAAGCAATGTTGTCTTTGACCAATTGTTCTTGCTTATATTTCACAGAGTTGAAAACAATTTCTCTCTCAGTCTCTTGGCCACATATAACTTTCACAGTATTTTCCAAGGATTTAATTCTGACTTCACGGTCTTCAGTTTTTATTTTTAATGGCTCAGTCTGTTTGATCATTAAATTACCAAGCTCAACCATTGTTTCCCATAACGATTCTAAGGTTATTTGTCTTGGTTTTTGTGGACAATAAGATTTTAAACTTATCTGTTGCGGCGCGGCTGTCTTCCCCGGATATTTCTGAAACTTTTTCTTGCTAAAATGCCCCCTTCGGCTCAGGAAAAGGTGTGCGCGGGAGAAAGCCCTCCCTGGGGCTACCCCCGAAACGCCAAAATTCGGCCCGATGGACGCCCACGTGATGCGAGGAGCTGGTACGTCAGGAGAGAGGAACCGAGTTCCCTGCCGGACTCCGATACCACACTATCCCCGACGCGGAGGGAGGCGCCAAGAAACCCAGCGATGCTCGAGACCCGGATGGTGACCCGGAAGCCCTGCAGGATGAAACTGCCAGCGGGGAGAGCCAGCCAGGGAGTTTGCCTCCGGGAGAAAGCGGCTTGGAAGAAACAGCCCGGAGGGCTTGAAACGCACCTTGCTAGCCCAGACTGAGGTGAATTGGAAGTTTCTTTTATTCAGGTCAGGGGTGGCCCAACACAAATGGACTATTTCTGTTATCTCGCTTCCACATTTTCTTGGTCTCTGATTGCATCTTTTCATACGTGAGGATCCGCTCTCTCTCCTTGCATTGTGCAGAAGTCGCTTCACATTGATACTTCTATCAGCAGTGCCATTCTTATGTTTTTATCCTTTAACACAATGGGTTGGGTTTGTTTTTTTTTTGGTTCAAGCTTTCTAGCAGTTGGAAAAGCAACGTCCCAAGTGATCACAAGTTCTTCATTCTCTATAACTGTCTCAGGTTCCTGATCCTAGTGCTTTTCTAGTACAGTGATGTTATAGTGTTTGCAGTGGATGAGCCCTTCCACCTTATTATGTCTTTCGGTAAACAGGCCTTCTGACATCAGCGTGTCACATCCAGCAACGAAGTGTATATTGTTATCTGTTTTACCAATTTCTTCTATGTCAGCTGTGATCCATCTTGTCCATAGTCCCCTGTCCTGTGCTGTAATTATCAATCTCTCATCTATAGGTTTGAGCTCACCTCTCCTTTACCACTGCTGTGTCAGATCTTGATCTACTTTTAGTTGCAGGAGTAACTCTCTGCATTGCCCGATGTATTCATGCTTTAGCTAATCGTTTTGCCCTTTTTTTTTGCTGGTCTGACTTTTAAAGAGGTTTTTGATTTATTTTTTTTTACTGTTTTGCAAATGTTTTTGCTTCGTTCCATAAGTTTGCCAATAAATTGTCTTTCATTCCTTCAACTTGTCAAAATGATTGTCCAAGCGTAAGGATGGAGACTGATTTTGGTGATTCACTTTTGTACTTCAGCACTTTGAGTACTGGGTCTATTGCTGCTGTTAGGTAAGCTTGGAGGCCTATAATGGCAGCTCTGTATGTGCACTCTCTTTCTGTAAGGCCCATACCAGCTTCAGTTCTTGGAATGTACAGTCTCACCATAACCCTGATCCCTAATGGGCTGCTTCAGCTCTTTACTATTCCAAAAGAAGAGTGAGGGATTGTAAGTTGATTGATAGCTTGCATTGATTCTATGTTATTAAAGCGCTTTTCAAGATGAATTTTAATCTCCTATGATATTCTTTACTGTTTTTATCTCTCGGTAATTTATACTGGACTGTTGCACCTTCACACACCCCCTAGATATTTCTGTATGCCTTCCTTCTCAAGTTCTCTTGCGTTAATGTCTTCAGTCGACATTTCAGTTTTTCCAAAATTTTCCTTTAAGGGCGTTCACCTTAGCACGTTTGTGCAGTCCAAATGTCATAGAAACAGAGAAGCAGAGAAATGACGGGCAGAAAAAGACCAGTGGTCCATCCAGTCTGCCCAGCAAGCTTCCCCTGGTAGTATCTGCTATGCCGTGCATGCATCAGTCGGTTTTCCTTGACGTGCTTCGCTTATGGACTTGGCCGTAGAAGCAGTCCTGTGTTTTTTTCTTAATGGCTGCACATCAGTACCTCAGACTGTAAAAAGTCATGGCTCGTATTGGTTGTCTCTGAATCCAAATTCCTCTTTCCTTTCACCACCACCCCCTCTCTTTCAAAGCAGAGAGCGATGTTGCACTTGCATCAAAAGCATCAAGGCTTATTGGTTAAGGGCAGTAATCCCATGCCTTCTATTAAGGGCAGTAAGTACTGCTCTGTGCTGGTTCTCCCCATGCTTATCAGTTTCCCAGACCTAAGAGCTGGGGCCCTCATTGGTTACTGTCTAAATCCAGTTCCTCTTTTCCCCTGCCGCTGAATCAGAGAGCAATGTTGGAGTTGCATGAAAAGCACAAGCAAGTTACTCCCATGCACACTTTCTTCGTTTTCTTTAGGACTTGGTCTTAGAAGCAGTCCTGGGCTTTTTCCCTTATGTCTGCGCATCAGTGCCCCAGACCATGGAAGTCGGGGCCCTCGGTTGTTGTCTGAATCAACATCCTCTTTTCCCCCTGCCGTCTAAGAGGGGAAAAAGGTTGCATAAGAACATAAGAAGATGCCATACTGGGTCAGACCAAGGGTCCATCAAGCCCAGCATCCTGTTTCCAACAGTGGCCAATCCAGGCCTCAAGAACCTGGCAAGTGCCCAAAAACTAAGTCTATTCCATGTTACCATTGCTAATGGCAGTGGCTATTCTCTAAGTGAACTTAATAGCAGGTAATGGACTTCTCCTCCAAGAACTTAGCCAATCCTTTTTTAAACACAGCTGCACTAACTGCTCTAACCACATCCTCTGGCAACAAATTCCAGAGCTTAATTGTGCGTTGAGTAAAAGAACTTTCTCCGATTAGTTTTAAATGTGCCCCACGCTAACTTCATGGCGTGCCCCCTAGTCTTTCTACTATCCGAAAGAGTAAATAACCGATTCACATCTACCCGTTCTAGACCTCTCATGATCTTAAACACCTCTATCATATCCCCCCTCAGTCGTCTCTTCTCCAAGCTGAAAAGTCCTAACCTCTTTAGTCTTTCCTCATAGGGGAGTTGTTCCATTCCCCTTATCATTTTGGTCGCCCTTCTCTGTACCTTCTCCATTGCAATTATATCTTTTTTGAGATGCGGCGACCAGAACTGTAACAGTATTCAAGGTGCGGTCTCACCATGGAGCAATACAGAGGCATTATGACATTTTCCGTTTTATTCACCATTCCCTTTCTAATAATTCCCAACATTCTGTTTTCTCTTTTGACTGCCGCAGCACACTGAACCACACAGTTGCATTAAAAGCATCACAACATATCGGTTAAGGGTAGTAATCTCCATACCTTCTGCTAAGAGTAGTAACTGCCGTACCAGCAAGTTACCCTCCTGTACAGTTATCTCATTTCTGTCCTCTAGCCTTTAGAGATCCACAGTGTTTATCCCATGCCCCTTTTAATTTTTGTCTGTTTTCTCCTTCACCACCTCCTCTAGAAGTCATCCCTTCTGGGGTTTCATTTTGTGATTCATAGTGTTTTCTTTCCAACGGAAAAGGTTCAAAGTCTATACATCATTGAAACCTTTTAGGTAACTGAAGGTCTGTATCATATTTCCCCTGCATCTCCACTCTTCTAGGGTATAAATATTCAGATCCTTCAGCCTCTCTTCATATGTCTTCCGATACAGACCCCACACCTTTTTTGTCATCCTTCTCTGGACAATCTCCATCCTGTCTCTATCCTTTTTGAGATACGGGCTCCAGAACTAAACCCAGTACTCCAAGTTCCTGTACAAGGGCATTATCACCTCCTTTTTCTTACTGGTTATTCCTCTCTCCTATGCAGCCCAGCATTCTTCTGGCTTTAGCTATCGCTTTGTCACATTGCTTTGCCATCTTCAGAACCAAAGACACTATCACCCCAAGATCCTTCTTTTGGTCCTTGTACATCAGTTTTTCATTCCCCAACACATACAGCTCTTTTGGATTACCACATCCCAGATGTACTTCTTGGCATTGAATCCCAGCTACCAAATCTTCGACCACTCTTCCAGCTTTCTTAAATCACTTTTGATTCTTTCTGCTCCTTCAGGCATGTCCACTCTGTTTCAGATCTTAGTATCATCCGCAAATAGACATGTTTCTTTCTGTCCCTTCTACAATGTTGCTCACAAAGATATTGAACAGAACCGGTCCCAGCACCAATCCCTGAGGCACTCTGCTTAACATGGCTCTCTCTTCAGAGTAGGTTCCACTTTCCATTACACTCTGTTCCTATTGGTCAACCAGTTTGTAATCCAGGCTACTACCTTGGTGCTCACTCCCAAGCTTCTCATTTTAGTTACAAGCCTCCTATGTGGGAACGTATCAAAAGACCGTATCTAAGAAGCTTTTCACTACTTGGAGTTATTCCACTAATTGATGATCACAAGAGCTATAAAGCTTCAAATCATCAACAAATAGTAGGTGAGATGTTATCTGTGGATCATTGTCATCTCTAAAATTAAGGCTAAATCCATAGCCAAGGAGTTAATAAGAGTATGCAGTGAATTCAGGGCCAGAGACAGGGATTCTTACTAAAATATTCTTCGCCAAATCTTGATGTTAGGCGTGACAAATTAGCCATTCTTATTATAAGGAGGGAGTGTTGTCTGCCACATTTTCATGATGAACCTGATGTATTTGAACAATCCAGGGTTCACCTTGTATATTTCAAGGCAAACTATTATCCAAGAGTGTGAGATGCTATCAAAAGCTTTTATAAAGTTAATCCATGCTCTATAGAAGTTTTGATGTTTCTTTCAGCTGGCCATGCTGTCTTTAATCATCATCAAGAGGTCTTTGGTTCTATATGCAACTCTGCCTTTCTTGTATAGATATTGTGTTGTGCTATTAAAACAGATTTCTTAATAAATATTTAAACTAAAATCTGGATTTTCTTCCATATGAATTCTCAGGTGTGTTTTTAAACTTGATTTCTTTCTATATCTTTTACCACAATTTGGACATACAAATTGTTTCTCTCCAATATGTATCTTCTCATGGGCTCTTAAACCAGACATGAATGTAAATTGTTTATCACAGTCTGGACACACAAATGGTTTCTGTTCCATATGTATCCCCTGGTGGTATTTTAAACCGGATTTATGAGCAAAACCTTTACCACAGTCTGGACATATAAATGGCTTCTCCCCTGTATGGATCCTCTGGTGACATTTTAAATATGCTTTATGAGTAAAGCATTTACCACAGTCAGAACATTTAAACGGTTTCTCTCCCATATGAATTTTCAGATGGGCTATTAAACCAGATTTGTGAGCAAAGCTTTTATCACAGTCTGGACATGCAAATGGTTTCTCCCCTGTATGTATCCTTTGATGAGGTATCAAACCCGATTTATGAGTGAAACATTTACCACAGTCTGAACATTCAAATGGTTTCTCCCCCGTATGGATCCTCTGATGACCATTTAGATCTGATTTCTGAGTAAAACGTTTACCACAATCTAGACATGTAAATGGTTTTTCTCCATTATGGAATCTTTGATGGACTTTTAAACCTGATTTATCAGTAAAACTTTTTCCACAGTCTAGACATGAAAAAGGTTTCTTTCCCAAATGGATTCTAAGATGTAATTTTAAACTTGATTTGTTACTATAGCCTTTACCACAATCTGTACAAGTAAATGGTTTGGCTCCCATATGTGTTATCTGGTGGGTTTTTAAACCCGATCTATGAGTAAAGCTTTTACCACAGTCTGGGCATGTAAATGGTTTTTCCCCTGTATGGATCCTCTGATGAACTTTTAAATCTGATTTCCGACTAAAACATTTACTACAATCTGGACAGGTATATGGTTTTGCTCCCATATGGGTTACCTGGTGGGCTTTTAAACCTGATCTTTGAGTAAAACGTTTACCACAGTCTGGACATATAAATGGCTTTTCCCCCGTATGGATCCTCTGATGGTCTTTTAAAATGGATTTCTGAGTAAACCTTCTCTCACAGATTGGACATGTAACTGAATTTTTAAATTCCCATTGCTGTTTTAAACCTCTACCATGCACCATCAAGAAACGTTGATTTTCTTCTGTATGGGTCTTCTGAGGTTGTGTTTCCTGCATTTTTTTATTGACCCCTTCACTGCTTGGTTTATTGCCTCTATTCATCTTCTGGATCTGTCTTAGATGTAACATTGAACTTAAGCTTAAGTTCTTACTGTCTTCAGTCCATTTAAAAGATTTCTCCCTAGTGTGTCTTAGCTGGTGAGAGGGTAGATTGCCTTTTCTTGTGACGTTTTCTCCCCACAAGGTGCAAGTGAATAACTTCTCTTCTGTACTTGTCTGGTGTCTAGTACTGATTGTCAGGTTTACAGAAATGCTGTTTGCCTCTCCTCTGGGTTCCTCAGGAATTTCTCTTTCCCTGCTTGTGTTAGATTCTCTTTTCCAGTCTCTTCCCTGGATAAACATTTCTTTGTCTTTCTCTGGAAGCATCTTGCAGGTTTCCTGGTGTTCAGCACATCTCGTTTGATGCTTATTTTCATGATTGATCCCATAACCTGTTGGATAAGAAAGAAAGTGCAGACATTATTTCATATCTTGGTGGCATAGGAAAAGTTCTCAGGCTCCATATTCAGACCCTCAGAGCTGAATGTGCAATGGAGAACTAAGGGCATGAGAGGTCTAGAACGGGTAAATGTGAATCAGTTATTTACTCTTTCGGATAATAGAAGGACTAGGGGGCTTTCCATGAAGTTAGCAAGTAGCACATTTAAGATTAATCGGAGAAAATTCTTTTTCACTCAACGCACAATAAAGCTCTGGAATTTGTTGCCAGAGGATGTGGTTAGTGCAGTTAGTGTAGCTGGGTTCAAAAAAGGTTTGGATAAGTTCTTGGAGGAGAAGTCCAGTACCTGCTATTAATCAATTTGACTTAGAAAATAGCCACTGCTTTTACTAGCATCAGTAGCATGGGATAGACTTAGATTTTGGGTACTTCCCAGGTACTTATAGTCTGGATTGGCCACTGTTGGGGTCAGGATGCTGGGCTTGATGGACCCTTGGTCTGACCCAGTATGGCATGCTCTTATGTCCTTAGACATCTGTTTTACTTCAACAAATACTTTTCAGAAGGAAATTAGTTTTGGACAGATCTATCATTAAATCCAATGTAGTCACTGCCCTATAATTTATTTATTTATAAAATATTATATCCCGCTAGGGATGATATAAAAGTTCTTATCTTTGCCATTAAAGGTTATCAAACGGAATTCAGATGACTTCCTTCTTTATGCGATGATACTCTATATATTTTTACTAGTTTAATTAAATTTGATATATTGTATTTTAAATAGAGTACTGGAAGTATGTGGTCATGACGGGGGAATGAAATAGTGAATCAGATTATAGGTAGGTTTCTGAAGAAGAGCCAATGAGAAGTGTTTTCTCAAGGGGGATAAATGAATCCTCTCTCTTTGCTCTTTTGGCTTCAGCTTGTGATAACTCAGCATGTGACATTTTGGGGGATTTAAAGCCTGTCCTCAATGCGGTCTGTGGGACCTGTTAAATATCACTTTAGGGCTTCCACCACCCCCAAATGTGAGATGTGACGTGACGGCACAGTGAGAGAGAAGCACACACACTAAGGAGACAACACACGCGGCAGGTGTGTAAGAGCTGTGAGAGAGGTAGGCAATGAGAGCGTGAAAGCTGTGAGAAACAGAAAACGAGACATACACACTCAGCGAGACATACAGAGGGAGTGCTTCCCCTGATTACAAAAAAACAACTGGAATTTCACTCGGTAACACTGTAAATATCTTCCAACACAAAAAAGTGTATTAGACAAAGAAATACAGAATTTTTTTTTTATATTTAAACGGTTTTTATTAGGAACCATAAAGAAAGCAGTACAAGGTATGAAGCATAATACATGTTGAGCAGAGTGAATAACATAATGTGAGTCAAACCTTAATTGACATCAGAACAGAGAAAGCATCAACTGGCTCCATGATATTCCCCAACAATACAACCCCCCACCCTCCCATACCCCCCACCCCCCTGACCAATTCAATAGAGAGCATGTTATAGAGGAGGCAATACACCACAGTGACACCGAAAAAAGGAATATAGGAATCAGAGCAAAAGAGATATGTGGGAAAATGGCAAATAGCAAAGGGTATAAAAAGAAAGTGTAGTAAAATAAAGAGGTCACCAGAAAGCACATCTACAATAAGCCACCAAAGGCGGCCTTCATGTAACTGTACAATAACCCGTAAGTAACCAGACAGCCTAAGACAAGCAGACTAAATGTCCAGTGCCCCCGTACAGAGGACACCCTCTAACAGTACAGGTACACACGACTTATATCCCTGAGTCTTCCAGCTGCTCCAGCCAGCGGATGTAAGGATCCCATATTTTCCGGTAGTGGAGAATACGATCTTGATGAAGTGCCGTGAGTCTGTACAATTGATAATAAGAGTACAGACGTTGCTGAATGGTAGCCAATGAGGGAGCATCCAACCGCTTCCAGTGAAGCGCAATTTCGGATCTCGTGGCAATAAACACTTGTAGGACTAGCCGTTGGGTAGAAAGGGAGACGTCCGGAAGCGGGGCGCCCAGTAAAGCATGCCAAGGGTCGACATGAAGGCGCACATTAATGAGCTGGGCCACCCAGTCGAGCACCTCTCCCCAGCACTGTCTGATCTTACGACATGTCCACCAGATATGGAAGTAAGTGCCTTTATCCGTGCACCCTCGCCAGCAAGTGTCAGGTATGTCAGGAGCAAATTTGTGAAGCGCAACTGGAGTAAAATGCCACCTATAAATCATTTTGTAGCAGTTTTCCTGTAGCCCTGTGGAGATCGAGCACTTGTGGGCGGTGGTGTAGATCCGTTCCCAATCCTTATCATCCCAGTTCTGGTTAAAGTCCAGTTCCCACAAAGTCTGGTGTCTCTCACGGTCCAGTTTTCTGCCATTGATAAGAGCGTAAATTTTGGACATCACTCCCCGGATGGAGGATGCATTTTTGCACAATGTTTCAAAGAGAGTACCTCTAGTCCGGATAGAGCCCTCCCGCACCCCCTTACGCAAGAAATGATACACCTTGGCATATAGAAGAAAATCAATAGGATCCAGAGCATGATTTTGCCGTAAATAGTCTTGTGTTCCTATAGCATCCTGCTTGTAAACATGCCCCAAAGTACGAACACCAGCCGGGAACCATTGTTGATGAGCCTTGGAGCAGTCCCGAAGAGGCAATATAAGATTAGAGAATACATGAATCATCATGGAGAAGTGCTCCCTGCCCACCAACAAGGGCTGCCAAATCCTCCAGATACGCAAGGTGGTTCGCAAAGCAAAGGGTTCGTAAACAATCCCCCCCCACGAGGAACGGGGCTGCCAAGGGAGGGCAGCAATAGGGAAGGGCCCCAGTAAAGCTTGTTCCAATTTGACCCACTGTGGAACATCCCTAGTACCATGAAATGCCACCAGTGCCCGCAATTGCGCCGCACCGTAGTACCACACCAGGTTCGGAAACCGTAGACCGCCTCTAATGTTAGGCTGAAATAGCATGACCGATTTGTAACCTCTCCTTGTGGTTGGTGACCTTGAAAACCTTTTTTTTATTGTGGTAATTTGTTTGACGTGTAGCGTATCTGAACCGCAGGCTTCGTCCTGCCGGGAGCTGTCCTTTGAGTGACTCCAGGCGCGTTACAGATGCATACTGTCCCTTCCTTTTTGCCAAAAGTGGTTTCGGATTTTCACTTGAATCAGTCCATTTCCCTGCCATCTCTGGATAGGGAAAGCGATACAGAGGAATATCGTCTGTTACAGTACTTTGACGCCAAGAGGCATATCGTGAGATATCCGGGAGGTATTTAAACCTCTCAGGAAGACGGATCTCCTGTTTGTTCTCCACGGTGGAAGTAAACAGGGCGAGCCGGTGTCGCAGGCTACAAGAGCCCACTGGATTAAGGAGGTAGCAGCCATTGCCTAGTCAGGTTAGGGCTCATTCCACTAGGGCTCAGGCAGTGTCATGGGCAGAGGTTAGATTGTGGTCTCCCATCGACATTTGCCGAGCTGCGACGTGGTCCTTCTTACACACCTTTTCTAGGTATTATCGCCTGGATGTGCAGGCCCGGGAGGACGCAGCCTTTGCACATGTGGTTTTGACTGGACCTCGGGCAGCCCTCCCGTCCTGTTCGAGAGTAGCTTGGGTACATCCCATTTGCTCTGGATCCACCTATCTAAAATGCTAAGAATTGAGAAATTACTACTTACCTGATAATTTCCTTTTCTTTAGGGTAGACAGGTGGATCAACCTTCCCTCCCTTGGCTGCTGACGGGTTGTGCTATTGTCCTCCTGCGTCTTCCAGGGGTTAGTGGTAAGTGTTAATACAATTCCTAGACTAGTGTTAATACATTCTTTGTCTGAGCTCAGTGTTTTCCTGTTGGCTGTGTGCTGGAATGGTTGACTGTTAATAATCAAGTTTTGCTAGCTTTTCCACAGAATACTGGCGGGCTGATGTCAGTGCAGGGGTGTAATATACTGTGATGTCAGCTTTGCACCGCCTCCATCTATTGATAGAAGTGCATAACCCACCTGTTCTGGATCCACCTGTCTATACTAAAGAGAAGGAAATTATCAGGTAAGTAGTAATTTCTCAATCCTTATTCAACCTCCCAGTTTCTCCTTCCTTTCCAACCCATCTCTCACCACAAATCCCCTCTCTGATCCCTCTCATGTATATCCTCAAGGGCTAACTCACCTTCCTAGGCCCTCTCTCTTCACCAGTCCACCCCTCTGATCCTCTCTTTACCTTTGATTTATTCTCCTCTTCCCACTTTCTTGTTAGCTGCTTCCCCAATCTGAAGAACTATTAACACAGAAATTAAAATGTTAGGCTCACTAGTCTACAATTTCCCAGATCGCCCCCGCAGCCCTTTTTTAAAAAAATGGCGTTATATTGGCTACTCTCCAGACTTCAGGATTACAAGCAACAGGTTTCCAATTTCCTGTTTTCATTCTCTTAGGACTCTGAGGTAGACACAGTCCAGTCTTGATAATTTGTTACTCTATGGTTTGTTAATTTGATATACTACTTCCATTACCACACAGAATGTTTTCATGTAGGTATGATCCCAATATTCCCCTCATTAAAAACTGAGGCGAAACATTTTTTTCAGTTATTTTGCTATTTCCTTGCACTGTCTAAGCAAAACTTTTATCCTTCTGTCATCTAGAGCCCAATCGATTCCCTAACAGGCTTTTTGCTTTGAATGTACTTGCTCTTGCCTATTTTTCTTCATTTGGGTCTCTTTTTCAGTTTTTGAAAGATGTTATTTTGGGCTTAACTGCCTATTACACCTCACCATTAAACTGTGCTGGCCATCGTTTGGTCTTCCTCTGAAACTTTCTAATGCATGGAATATGTTTTATCTGGGCTTCCAAGACGGCATTTTAAGCAATGTCCACACCTCATGAAAACTTTTAACTTTTCTTTTAGTTGTTTTCTAATTTCCTCACTGTGCCATAGTCATCAAGCTCTCCCCCCAGTGATTGTCAGATTTGCACCAGGTCCTGTGTTCCACTGAGATTTAAAATAGCTGCCCATACTGTCAGTTCTAGGACCAGCTGCTCAATGAAACAGTCATGTACGGCATCAAGAAACCTCCCTAGCATGTCCTGATGAGATATTGATCCAATCAATACAGGAGTTGTAGACATTTCCCATAAGTATTAGGTCACCAAATGTATTTGCCTTTCTAATTACTTTTTCTTCATCTTGGCCAGGTGAATGGTAGTGTACACTCACTGCTGTACTTTACCAGCCAGGCACGGAATTTTTATCCATAAGGATTCCTCATTACATTTCATTTCTGGCAGGACTTTTATTTTGCATGACTCTATGCCAGACAGATCAGCTCCTTCTACCCATTCCCTCTTTGTCCTCATCATGGTTTGGCTGCTCCATCCCTCCTTGGGCAAAAATGTCTGCAGCACCAACTGACACCACTGCTAGGCTCCTTCTGGATTAGGCACATAGCTGTAGGGTAGACAGCAGGACCTCTGAGGATACTGGCTGACTCCCTGTTTGCTCCACTAATACCAAGTCTATTTTAAGTTCCTTTTTTAAGAATTGAAGAAGCCAAGTTCTCCTTCCTACCTCTGGACACGATGCAGAACTTGGATATTGATTTCGTTACTGAAAGTTTCAAACCACTCTCAAAGGGCTCATAGTCTAAGTTGGTACTTGAGGGAATTGAGGGGAAAGTGAATCACCGAAAGTCACAAGGACTTGTCAGTGAGAGAGGCAGGATTAGAACACAGGCTTCCCTGCTTCTCAGCCCACTGCTGTAAGCACTTTGCCAAATAACTACTTTTATAGCTGAATTTGGAACACACCAGCTGGTGCAAATCAAAGACAAACACAATAGAAACGTTCAGCAATCACACAATAACCACAGTCTGCATAGAAAGGTTGAAATAGAAGGTCTCTAGACACAATGCCCAAGGAAAGAATGGATGAACAGTGGATGAAATAGATAATGCACATTACGGAGATTCTTTCTCAAATACCCACTGGATGTTTATGTACAAGAAACAGGAAATACTCCAACTAAATATCTAGTTACTCCCATACTGAAGGCATTCAAAACATTTCAGTGCACAACTTCTCATAATGGAGCAAAAAAATCATCTTTACCCAGTGATGTTACAGTTTCATAATTCTCCTGCATGGTCTCCTTGTAAAGCTCCTTCTGCCATTCTTCCAACATCTCCCACTCTTCCTCGGAGAAATAGACAGCGACGTCCTCAAATGTTACAGGGACCTGGAACAGGAAGAGGGACCTGCTCAGCACCCACTGCCTCAGGCACAGCAGCACAAACTCCTGACACGTTGCCTCTAAGATCTACAAGCTGGGTAAGGGAGAGGCAAGAATGTGTAGAGCAGAGAACAGTATATTTTTTGTAAGAACACGACTCATCAATCGACTCAATGGAGTGGAGAAGAGGAGAAATGAGATAACAGTGGACAGGATACTAGGTTCCATAGCCTGAAGAGTCCTGAAAGTGTTGGTAGTGATCGGGCGAGGCTGTAAGGAAGAATGTGAAAGTTATCCTATGATGGTCTGAGAGGGGAAGGGACTGAGGTGGATAATTCAGAGACAGCAGTTGGAAGAAGAAACTACTGTAGGTTAAGGCAGTGACTTTGCTGGTGAGGAAGGGTGGTAGAGCAGAGTTTTATATCCAATGGGGAAGCTTAAGGCAAAGAGTTTTGAGCCATGCGAGTCAGAGGGGTCCATCAGCATGGAGGTTTATTTATTTGTTTAGGTTAATTGATTTTGATATACCACCTTTCTCAAAAAGAACCAAAGCGATTAACAATATATTAAATTTAATGGCAAATTACATGTCAAATCATGAGCAATAAAATACACCAATCTATATAAATAAAAATGTTAAATAGTTTGGACAAAATCGCTAATCTCAGAAACCACTGAACCGATTGCTTTCAAATTTGGACACAACCTTCATTTCGCATACAGGAAGGTTCTTCTGTACTTACATTACAGATGTGTCACACCTGTGACAGGTAAAATAGGTTTAAAATTTTTTTTTGAGAAAACAGCGACATCTGCTGGACGTAAGCGCCATCTGTTACACCTTACACTAGCACACGCTACACTAATCATTTCGCCAGTCCAGGCACACGTTTCACTTCCATTTTAACACATTCACGCACTTTTTTCGCCGGAAGATAACTATTTCCTTTTCAGATAAAATATACCCACCACCCTCCTCATACCCCCCACACACATGCCAAATTGATTTACTTCCCACAGCCTCCCAACACACACAAAACCACCCTCCTCACACCCCCCACACACATGCCAAAATTTATTTACTTCCCAGGCCCTCACAACACACACAAAACCTGACAGAAGTCCGGGAGGCTCCAGCGGGGGGCCAGGACCGGTCCGAGACATCTCCTGCACTACGGCTGTCGGCTGCCAGCAATCAACATGGCGCTGAAGGCCCTTTCCCTTACTATGCCACTCGGGGACACCAATGGCGGCAGTAGCCCATGTGACATAGTAAGGGCGAGGGCCCCTCGGCGCCATTTTCAGGACTGGCAGCCGGTGGACCTTTGCCCTTACTATGTCAGAGGACCTACCGCTGCCATTGCTCCACCCCACTGACATAGTAAGGGCAAAGGTCCGTTTGAACCCGTTTCAGTGCTCGCAGCCGACGGACCAACAACAATACATCGCTCCCGGACCGCTCCTGAACACCCGCTCCACCGACTGACATTTTTATCAGGTCTCGGGGGGTCTGGAGGGTGGGGGGTGGCAATGAATTTATTGCGAACATCTTGGGGAGGGGTCACGAGGGGGGGACAGGTTTCATTCATTCATCAACTCTGGGGGGGCAGGGGGGTGGGCAGGAGAGTGTGGGGTGGTTAGTTTAAGAGAACTTTTCTCATAGGGTTGTTTTTTGGGGGGGAAGGGGGAGGTTCACACACAAATACATACACTAAACTTGCACGATCTCGGGAACGCACCAAAAGAGCCCTCCCCAGACCACAAAACAAATTTGGAAGTGCAAATTTGGTTAGGCACTCCCCTATTTGGCTACATAACGTGCACAGACACCCAGGGACAGACCACATGTAGCACCAACAATTTTAATTTCCCAGGTCTTGGGAGGGGGCAGGAGAGTGGGGTGTTATTATTTGATTTAAAGGGTTGGGATTGGGGGGGGGGTTTGGTGTGGGGGGGTTCCCACAGAAATAGAAAGACAAAGGTTTTCTGATCTGAAGGGTAGGCAGTAGGCGGGGGGAGGTGACAGTGAGGGGAGGGAGAATGAGGGGGGGAGGGGAGTGTCAGGGGAGGGAGAATGAGGGGAGAGAGTTGGAGTGGAGACAGGGGAGGGAAGGGGGGGGGGTGAGTGACTAAGGGGGAGGAGGATGAGTGACTGAGGTAAATGGGGAAGGGGGAGGGAGGGTAAAGAACCTGACTCTGCCACTGCAACGCGTGGCTGGGTACCGCTAGTTAAAACATAAATAGTAAACAGATACAAATGCAAAAAATAGTATGAAAACAATAAAATACAAAAACAAAATAGAAAACAACTGTATTAAAATTTACATCCCTCTTCATACAAAAAAAAAAGATAAAATATAAAAACATAATAAAACAATCGTAAAATAGCATCAGCATCACAAATATAAAGCCAGACCCACTCACTGCCTTCCGCACATAACCCACACTTCCAGCACTTTCTCCCAACCACAGCCACAGAGACCCTTCTTCATTTCCCCACCTTGTTCAGAAACATCACAAGAGGCAGAATATAAAGGAAGAAAGCGCTCCAGTCCCCCTCGCCAGTCTTGCCTCTTGTGTCCCAGCCTTTAAGTAAATTCTCTCAGCAAACCTCTACACACACTAAACATACAAGGAAACATGACGGCAGAAAAAGAGCGTACAGCCCTATCCAGTGTGCCCATAATTTCAAACTCTGAAAGGCTGTATTTCAAGTTTCAATAAGTGAAACTAAAATACGTGTGTAAGTCTGCTTTGAAAATTTGGTTTAAATTTATGCGCATATTTGCTGGCTAACTTATTGCGATGTTACAAAATTACTCCCAGACTGAACTCCTTCCATTGAGCTGTTGCTCAGTGCACATTAATATCTATAATCACAGGCCTGTAAAGCTTTCAAACACACTCACCTACACTATTTATACTGGATCCAGACTCTCTCTCACACACACACAGAACAGAGCCGGGCCTCGGAACTGAAAGGACTTTGCTGATTGGTTCAGGCTGCCTGTCACTCCATCTGTACACCAATAGGAGCAATGGGCTGGAAGCCAGGCGTGCTTTATCTATGAAAGCAGAGTAGAGGGCGTCAGAGGTTTTAGAGTCCCTCAGGGTGGCACTAAACAAACAGAGCTCAGGTTTGCCCCTGCGGGTTCCCCATTTGAAATTCAACTCGCCCTTGATCAGAGTGAGGAGCGTGGGGCATCTCAGGCTCTCTCTTTCTCCTCTGATATTTTTGGCCTTAGCTGGCAGCAGTGATTGCGGGGGCATTGGGACAGGAAACAGCCCCACCGCAGCAGCACAATTCAGGCTCAGCTGGTGACAGCGGTGATTGCGGTTGTAGGAACAGGACAGCAGCCTAAGAACATAAGGCCTGTCGTACTGGGTCGGACCAAGGGTCCATCGAGCCCAGTAACCTGTTTCTAACAGTGGCCAATCCAGGTCACAAGCGCCTGGCAGGATCCCAAGGGGCAGAGAGATTCCATGATGCTTATTCCAGGGATAAGCAGTGGATTTCTGCAACTCTTACCTTCATAATGGTTTATGGCCTTTTCTTCCTGGATTTTGTCCAAACCTTTTTTAACCCAGATACACTAACAGCTTTTACCATATCCCCAAGCAACAAATTCCATAGTTTAATTATGCGTTGAGTAAAAAACCTTTTTTTCCCCCATTTATCTTAAATGTATCACCTAGTAACTTTTTTGCATGTCCCCTAGTCTGAGGAAGGAAGGAAGGCCAGAAGGAGGAGACTGAGCTGATGTGTTTGCAGAGATACCAAGTGTGGCTTGTCCCAAAGAGTGAGGCTTACTCCAGTGGTGTGTCCATTGCATACATTTGGAAAGCTCTGAATATTGTATGAATTTGCAAATTAACGGGTAGATTTTAATTGCACAGCGCGCGTAAATTCCGGGGGTTACGGGCGTGTGGCTGGGCCTTGCGAGCGCTGTGCGCATTTTCAAAGGGGCCTGGCCACGCGCATAACCCCCGTTAGTGCCGGGCCCAGAGAAAGGGGCGGTCCGGGGGCCGGGGCTGGAGGCGGCCGGTACAGGGGCCATTTCCCGCTGGGCCGGGGAAGCGAGCGCCGGCAGTCGGCCGGCACGCGCAAGTTGCTTCTGCTCCAACGGAGCAGTAAGCAACAGAACAAAACAAACAAAAAAAGGTACGGGACAGGGCTTAGGGGGGTGGGGAGGAGAGAAGAGGGGAAGAGGGAGGGAGCGTGGATAAGGGAGCAGGGTCGTTCCCTCCCAGTCCACTCCTTAATTGGTGCGGACTGAGAGGGAACTGGGAGAGGCCTGATCTCTTCGCTGCGCATACTTTTATAAAATTAGGCCCCCCCCCTTGTGGGCGGCCCACGGATTTTATGACATGTGCACGCGCATCTTTTAAAATCTACCCCTAAAGGAGCAACACAATTATACTTAGCTGCCTTTTCTTTTATCTAAATTGTAATTCTTTAATCCCTTTTGAAATTACTATTAGAAAGATGAACACTAGGGATTCCCAAACCTTGGATGTGTGGATTCGTTTTCAAGCTCTTAAAGTTTTCAGGATTCCCAGCTCCTCCTCACCTGTCTCCCCCCCCCAAGCTAAGCCCCCTCACTCCCTCCCATTAGTCTCTCTCCCCATCCACACACTCTTCTTTTCTCACTCTCACCTTATTGCAGCTCCTGCTGAAATTTGGATCCTGGGCCATGCTGAACTCCTGCCCTGCGCTGGCTGCCACTGCTCTGCTCCCTGGCTCTGCCTAATTTCTTTGGCTAGTCTTGCTGCCTTGTTCCTGCTGTATTTTGCCAAGAAATCCCAGCAGATGATTTTGCAACTCCATTTGGGGTTCACAACCTATAGTTTGGAAACGGTGGTAGGAAATTTAGAATTATTTCCCTCCCTGTGCATAAATGCAGGCAAAGCTCCCTAAAAAGCTGCCTGTGCAGGAAAATGTCTCTGCCTGCTCCCCCTCTGCCAGCCCTACCTGTACAGGCTCTGCCTCGGCCATGCTCTCTCCTGGGGAGGAGGAAGCTGCAGGCTCTCTCCCTTCTCTCGCTTTCTTCAGGCTCTGCTTCTCTCTCAATGGCTGAGGCTTGCGGAGAAGCTGCAGGAAATGTTCCGGGTTAGGAGGAAGTCAGGATCTGGGCAGAGAAAGAGACAGGAAGCCCTGCGGTCTCAGGATCTCATGCAGGCGCCATCTTGTGACTGGCAGAAAGCTGCTGAGATTCCAGTTATGATCCCAGCTGCCAACCAGCTCCATCCATGCCAGCAGGGGCACCGATCCAGGTCTGGATTTGTAAATCTCCCGTCTCTAAGCTTTCTGCTTCAAACCTGTCCACAGTCTCTATATATACGGTACCTCTCCCTTGCTTTGGTCTCTGAGGCCAGGTTCTCATTTGCAGGGACAAACGATAGCTCTTGCACTCTGCTTCCCTGCAATCAAGCCCTGCCTCCATCCTTTACTTCACAGCACTGCCAATTTACACGGTCTTTGCATCTTAGTAAACACATAGGGAGAAGAATGGTGGTTTCCAACTTCTCTACTGACAATTTGATCAGACGCCGGAATAATATTTTCACCTCTGGCATGTGATTGATTAGCAGCAATAAATAATAAGGCAGCAGACAGAATAAACTTGTGACTTCACCTCTTCTAGCAAAGTCTCTTAATAATTTTGGAAGCACTCCTTATGTGCTCTGAAATGTCTTCTTCTCCCACTTACTCAGTTTCCTCCCAGTATGCAGACTGAAGTTAGTTCAATCCTCCTTTACGTCTTAAACCTTCCCACTGACAGTGGTTAGAATGTAAACTGTCCCAATATTTAGTCAGGTCTCGGACCCAGATTTAATATCTTCCAAGAAATCCTTAAGGACATCCTCAGACAGCACAAAAAAGGGTGATTCACTCTGTTAATTCCTTAGGCAGTGGCCTGGTGGTCACTTCTCACCCTCAATAGCAACACGGTTCTTGTTACCTTTATGTTGTATCTTCTTTGTTTCTCCTGCTAGTGAACTTTATCGGGGTCCCTTGCTTTGGATGGAATTTTTAACCTTCCGTATCTTTCTGGGATAAAAGACTTCCCTCTTCCAAAGGTCGGGAAAACTGACTCCTAGGTTCCGTGGTTTATCAGCTCCAAGGGCAAAAAAAAAATATTAGAATGAAGCCAAATATTTCAGGGGTTACTTGGCTTTTTGGGATAAAGTTCTTCTGAAATCCAGACTTGCAGATCGGGGGCAGGGAATTTATTTAACGCACTCGGTGCTTCATTATGATGTGTGCTGCACTCATCAGTAGGAGTGCGCACCGCTCAAGGTTTCGGTTGTGCGGGTGTTCAGAACGAGTGGGAGAGCGAGCGGGGGTGACCGGGATTCAATCCATTTCTAACGCAATGTAAAATGTAATCTTATTTCATTGTTGGGCTTTGGTGTTCATTGCATTTCCTTTCTGTATTCTTCGACCCAATAAAGACGAATTTATAAAAAGAATGAACCCGAAAAGGGGAAAAAAAAAAAAAAAATCAAGCAGGAAGGGTGTAATAAAACTTCCTTGCCTCCAAACAGAGGAGACAGAGCAAAAAAGACAGTAAATGCCAAAATATAATTCCTCTGCATGGGGGTCACCAGACAGCTTAAATCCTCTGGAGAAGAGACAGAAGACTGCCAGAGTCTTCTCTTACACAGCAGACGCCCCAATCCACTGCGAAGGGGCACCAAGGCTCTCACAGGGAACGATAGAAAATGCACTTAAGAGAGTCCAAAGCATCTTTAAAATGCAGGCAGACGAGTCAACTGGAGGCTGACCCTTAAAGGGAACTTCCTCATTCCTTTCCCTTCAATGAAAAGGAGAAGACACAGAGCAGGCCGCTCCTGGAAAGTCTAACAGAAAATCCAGGAGGAAGGACTGTGCCGCTGGATGACAAACAGACAGGACGCGCCACCTGCATGTTCCCACATGGGGGAGCAGAGCCCTGCCCAGAACTTCCCCCAGTAAGGGAAAACCCGAAGGTCCCTGATATCTGCGCAATGGTTAGATTTAAAGAAGGGAGAGCTATAAAACCAGGATGAGATCACACTTCGGATCTTAAAAGTGCTTTAAAGTAAGAGTTGGAAAATCAGTGCTGGATCTCTTTCCAGGAGCCCATTTTGAGCCTGGCTCCGATCCCACTGATTGGGCCGAGGACTCACCTGTGGCTCTTTTAGTCAGATTGAGACCCAATATAGGATACTCCTGGTGATCACGGACAGAATGAGTCAGTCTTGATTTTATCTCCCTTGTGTGCAGCGAAGGTAAAAACCACACCGATGCAGGCTGTCCCCCGAGGACCTGGAGCCCCCCAGGTCACCTTACTGCCAGCTCACCACAGAATCTGACTGGACACCCCCCCCCTACCTCCACTGGGAGGGTGCATTGCTACCTCACCCCAGGTCAACTCCATGATATTGCATGGAGTTGTACTTCTGATTTCCCCAGTGTTTATATAGGGCATCCAAATGAGGTGGGTCAGTGGGACCCTGGCCTGAACAACTGTGTCCAGAGCGGTATCTGTGCTAAGATCAAGCTCCTTTGTCTCGGTCCTCGAATCTCCATGCTGGCCAGAGCAGCCACAGCAGGAGCACGAGGGAGAGAGGTGCATGCAATACGTGCAGGGATGCTGCTGCCGCCTCGTCCTGCTGCTATTGTATCTGCCTCCTACCGGAGAGAGCTCTGGCTGCCGACAGGCAGAGGATGGAATTATTGTGTTAGGAACGCAGCTCACGAGCTGCTGTCCTCAGCCCGACGCCATCGCAAAACGGTGGGTTGGTGGTGGTTGACGGTTAATGACTGACAATCGTTAAATGCAAGAAATACTGATACTGTCTGGGGCCCATTGCGGGTGAGAGACAGTGGATTACTACCTTAGTGGCACTAACATCTCTGATACCTTCAACTTCTTGAGGTGCCGAGTGTGAATATATTAGGTGAAGAGAGTTTGACATTTAAGGTTAGGAGAGTTTGGTATTTTTTTCATTCACAATATTTTTCCCTCTCACTCTTTTTTTTTTCGTTTTTGGACTTGTGGAGAGGCGTTGCGCTTTATTGCGATTGTACTTCCCGAAGGTGACAGATCTGGTTGAACGATGAACTCTGAAAGCGCCTCAGTGTTGATTGTTTGATGCGGGACTAGAAGTTCTGATCGCCTTTTGCGTGCGACAAAATGTGCAAAGGTTTTACGTGTTTGGCATCGATTGTTGGCATCGATTGTTTGGATTTTGTCGACAGGGCGTGCTGAGTTGATTTCTTGGATTTCTGCGTCATTTTTTCTGATGCTGTAGACGTGTGCGCTCCCAAGTGCATCAATGTTTTGGATGCACCCGACGCGCACCGACGTCTGCGGCTCAACTATGTGCGCCAGTCTCTTCCACGCACCGACATGCGCCGATTTCTGCGAGAACCACAGAGATTTAGACGATCTGCTAACCATGAGTAAAACCAGTTTGAGACCATTGAGGATACCCATCTGGCACCTTCACCCCTGGGGAAAGAGAGAGAATTGCGTCTCTGTGCCATGATGGAAGGGTTTTCCTGCCCACATAAGGATCCCCCGTTCACCTGGACGCTTCACTTTTCCATGCCCTGAAGGGTGGATGTTTCTGTGCCCTGGTACAAGAGGAAATTCTGTGGTGCTGAAGATTACGTTGTTGTGCCATATTTCATCAGTGTTTTAAACAGGAAAGAATTTAATTTCTAGATACTAAACAAGTGTCTCCTGAGTGGATTTTTGGCACACACAGCACACATACCCCTCTCCATGGGGATGCAGCACGGCACACATACCCCTCTCCATGAGGATGCAGCACGGCACACATACCCCTCTCCATGAGGATGCAGCACGGCACACACACCCCTCTCCATGGGGATGCAGCACGGCACTCATACCCCTCTCCATGGGGATGCAGCACGGCACACACACCCCTCTCCATGGGGATGCAGCACGGCACACACACCCCTCTCCATGAGGATGCAGCACGGCACACACACCCCTCTCCATGGGGATGCAGCACGGCACACACACCCCTCTCCATGGGGATGCAGCACGGCACACACACCCCTCTCCATGGGGATGCAGCACGGCACACATACCCCTCTCCATGAGGATGCAGCACGGCACACATACCCCTCTCCATGAGGATGCAGCACGGCACACACACCCCTCTCCATGGGGATGCAGCACGACACACACACCCCTCTCCATGGGGATGCAGCACGGCACACACACCCCTCTCCATGAGGATGCAGCACGGCACACACACCCCTCTCCATGGGGATGCAGCACGGCACACACACCCCTCTCCATGAGGATGCAGCACGGCACACACACCCCTCTCCATGGGGATGCAGCACAGCACACATACCCCTCTCCATGGGGAATGCAGCACGGCACACACACCCCTCTCCATGGGGATGCAGCACAGCACACATACCCCTCTCCATGGGGAAAGCAGCACAGCACTCATACCCCTCTCCATGGGGATGCAGCACAGCACACACACCCCTCTCCATGGGGATGCAGCACAGCACACACACCCGCTCTCCATGAGGATGCAGCACAGCACACACACCCCTCTCCATGAGGATGCAGCACAGCACACACACCCCTCTCCATGAGGATGCAGCACAGCACACATACCCCTCTCCATGGGGATGCAGCACAGCACACACACCCCTCTCCATGGGGATGCAGCACAGCACACATACCCCTCTCTATGGGGGTGCAGCACAGCACTCATACCCCTCTCCATGAGGATGCAGCACAGCACTCATACCCCTCTCCATGGGGATGCAGCACAGCACACACACCCCTCTCCATGAGGATGCAGAGACAGAGAAGTGAAACCCTTCTCCCAGGGACGTTCAAAGGAAAGTCACCCTTAGCACCCGGGGCCCTGAAAGGTAACCCTTTACCCCATAGAAAAAGAATCCACTCCCTGGGGAAAGAGGTTTCAGGAGCAGCTAGCCCAGGGTTCCAGCCCCAAAGAGACTACAAATAAGTTTCAGGCCCCATCGGAGTGTAGTCTACCTCCCGGGATGGGGCTACACTAAATATATATATTTAGAACCCTGCAGTCAGCCACCAGATGGCACTATGTCCCTGCACATTAGAAATTATAACAGTCCCAATCCTGCCGACCCCTTCTCTGATGTTGGTTGTGATTGGTTGTCTCAGGTTTCTTAATGAGGCCAGGATAGGAGCAGGTGTGGCGATCTTGTTAGAGACTTGGAGGAATAAGGAGCACCTCAGATTTTTCCTTTAGAGCGGGGCCTATCCCCTCAGTGTTTGTTTCTTTGGCGGCTAACCCTGATGTGCCCTCCCTGCCAGTGGATTTTCCCTTTGTGTCCTTACAGACTTTCCTTTAGTCTGGAGTGGATGCCTATTTTTTTTTTTTTAGTGAAGGCCCATTCCCTGAGCTGGAAGCCAGGACAATGAAGCTGTGTTAATCTGCGGTGAGAAATGACTCCAGGTGTTGCTATTTCAGTAATATGATGGGAGATTAAAATATAATCTTAATGATTTTATACGTGCTGCAATTCCATTCCACTGCTGCTAAGCACAGTATAAACCACTGAATCTTTGTTTTTAGAGATCATTTTTGCTTCAGCAGATTGTAAAATCACAAGTTTGGTACCTGCTGGAAACTAGGCCAGTGGAAAACAGGCCTCATTCTAGCAGAAGGTAGTGGAAAGGAATATAAGGGTATGACACCCCCCCTTCAACCCCCCCCTCCCCGCTTGAAATACAATACATGCACAAACCCCACCATGTTATTAAGGTCACCGTAGAAGCCTGTGAAATAAACAGGCCTCTACAAAGTCCAAGGGGCATAGGACCAGAACAAAAACTCCTTTGAACCTTGCACAGCACTTGTAGTACTATCCTTTTTCTGCAGGAGCCATTAGTTGCTAAATTAAGAAATCCTTCCTTGTTCTTGCTGAATATTAAAAAATAAAGGGCAGAACGCTGAAAGCAGCCCACTCTGTTATTCCCCCCCCCCCCCCCTTAGGCTGTAAGCAGGGTTGATTAAAAGTCAAACCAAGTTAAGAAATTTTCCTGTGTTCTTGCTGAACACAGAAAAATTAGAAAGGCAAAGACTCCCATCCACACCCCCCCCCTTACACAAGCTTTTTAGCCAATAGCAAACTAGGACGAGCCTGCCATAGGGGGCAAGACAGAAGTAAGAAAGGAAAATTACATAGAAACGCTAACCGCAGAGAGGAGATAACAGGGGTGTATAACTTGTGGCCTGATCAATGTAATTTTGTGCCTACTTCTGTATGACGCCCATTCTTGCAAGTTCGTACAATAAATAATTAATGTTTCACCATATTTTTGTGTTCACTATATAATTTTGCAGTACCGTTTCTAACAGCTTGGGGGCTCGTCCGGGATTTGAGCCATCCAGGTACCGAAGGTCGGGTGCCAAGGAAAGGAAGGTGCGCCCTGTTGCATTTTCAACAGTCCTCGAGTCGGCACTGGGGTCAGTGTCTGGACTGGCAAATGGTCCCGTGGCAGTGAACTTGGTGAAACAATTTTAAAGGACAACAAACAGGCACAGCTAGCTTCAACTGGGCAACTTCGTGCATGAAGCAAGGTTAGACAAATGACTATTAAGTATTACCTTGTTGGTTGGGACTGTGAACCTTGAAGGGTGAAGGGGTTTGAGACATGTCGTGGACAAGGGGAGGAAAGCCAGAGATGGCTACGATGGGAGCAGAGATTAGAGGGCTTCATAAAGTTCACAATGGGAAATAAAATGGCCAGAGATAAGAAGAAAGGGGGACAGATTTGGGAAGACCCCTCAGACATTTCTCCAGATAGCCCCATGGGGAGGATGTTAAGGGTCCTGGGAGGACAGGTCTTGTACAAGAAATAAAAATGAAAAGAAAATGATAAAATATTGTTGCTTTAAATGGCCCAGACAGAGTCTAAAACAGCCGGCACTGTTATAGCCAACATATGGGGCAGACGAGAATTGGTTATGTCAGACATTAAATATGTATGTAAATAGGAAAACACCGTTTTCTCAGGAAGAGGCAGAATATTTTATTTATTTATTTATTTATATTTTTTTATATACTGGCATTCATGAACAGGTCACATCATATCGGTTTACATAGAAACAAGGGGTGCAATGAACAGTAGAACTAAACTAGTGCAAGGGGGATGCAGTTACAAAAAACCAGGGGTATAATAACTGGGAGAGAGAAAAAAAGGAACAGAGGGGAGTAAGAGAACTGTATGGGGATAACATAAATAACTTAAAGATTATTTACAATAACAAATGGTAACATTGTAACAGGAGTTGGAGGTGGTTATGCGCCTGGTGGTTATACCGCCTGCTGGACAGGCAGAAGGGAAATCATGATACCCATTAAAAAAATCAGAGCCTAAGACAGTTCCTGAAAATGACCCTCCCTGGGAAATAGAGGGAAAGAAATGGGCCCCCCTGGATCACTTGCCACAGTTAGATCCGGTGCATGCACTCCCTAGTGCCCCTTCCCTTCCCCTGGCATATGAGAGTGAAGGTGTCGGGTAATCATGAAATCATGAAAACATCTTTAAGTAAAAGAGCTCTATCCACTGCAGGCCCAAACAGTGGAATCTGCTTCCTCTGGAGCTAAGGCTGATACATTGCCCCAACACGTTCAAAAAAAGACTCAAGACATGGCTATTCGGTCAAGCATTCCCTTAACTTACTTAGTCTTCCACAGCTCCCATAGACTGTTTTCATACTGTTGACGTCCAGAACCTATGCTCATGTTTTTACTCATCAATAAGAAATTTCTCCCTCCTCCCCCCCTCCACGAACAACCTTCCTTCCCCCTCCCCCCCCATTAGCAAACCTCCCTCCCCATGCGCTAGTCTCGCTCTAATAGTGCATACTGCTACTGTTCCTAGTTATGTTATGTTATATTATCCAAGTTGTTCACTCCCTTGTTCATTGTAAGACATATGTTGTCATTGTTTTCTACTTGTTATAATGTAAACCGGAGTGATAAGTAATTCTGTTACCTGAACTTCGGTATAAAAAAAAAAGTTATAAATAAATAATTAAATAATCAGACAAACACCCAATACTTAAGGGGGTTCGTGGGGAGACTGATGGTGATACCAGAGTAGATTGGGGTGCAGTAGAAGAAGCTGCAGCCAGGGCACAAAGAGAACAGGAAAGGCAAGAACAACAAAGGCACTGGCACGGTGTCTCGGGGCTAGATAAAGAATTAAAGCAGTTAATAAAGGATATAGAGCAGTATCCGTTCCCAGATGCTCCGGAATCTGGGGCTAGGTGAAAAGATAAAAGATCAGAACGACCAGAGAGCTCAGACCCCTGTATCCCCTGAGGGAGGTACCCATAGGGGGAGGTAATGTAGGATACGTGAGTAATCCTCTCACTAGTGGGGAAGTGAGAAACTTTAAAAAGGAAATGAAATCTTTGTTAGATGATCCCAGTAGATTAGCGGATCAATTAGATCAGTTTTTAGGTCCTAATATATACACATGGGCAGGACTGATGTCAGCATTCAGCATTTTATTTACGGGAGAAGAGTGAGCTATGATCAGAGCAGCAGGGATGAGGATATGGGAAAGAGAACACCCACCCGGGGGGTGAAGAGACCCCGCAGAACAAAAAGTATCCTAACACAGACCCCTGATGGGATAATAATGAGGCAGCAGACAGAACCCCTATGAGTGACTTACGGAGTCTCATTGTAAGGGGGTTAAGGAAGCAGTGCCGAGGAATCAGAAAAGTAGCAAAAGCTTTTGAAATTAGAGGCAGGGGCTTCAGTACAGGCCCTGGGTTCAGAGGAGGATGGAACCCTCAGGTTGTTTTGAGGTGCGGACAAGTAGGGCACTTTAAAGGGGAGTGCCCCGGATATAAAAAGAGGAGAACATTTTCTCCCCGGCTGAGATAGTGGAAATAGGAGAGTCAGGGGCTACTAGCGCTAAAGTCCTGCCGAGAGCCCTTGGTAAATTTAAAGGTGGGACCAGAAAAAGAGGAGATGTTTTTTTCTAGGAGCTGCTGCTAGCCCTAGCTCGAGCCCATCCATTTGCATATTAATCAGGAAAGTGTTTTGTCAATAAATAAATCGATTGCAGTGTAAAGTAAACTATGTTGTTACTTCTGCCGGCGGTAAGAAGATTTGTTTTACAAGTTTGTTTTACTGTAGCCCCACCCTCAGGAATTCACTCCTCTCTGCAGACAAAAAAAAAAAAAAAAAAAGAGAGAGCCTTGAGTAGGAAGTTTGCTTTATTTCTCCTACCTCACCAACAGAGAATTCCTCCTACCTCACCAACAGAGAATTCCTCCTACCTCACCAACAGAGAATTCCTCCTACCTCACCAACAGAGAATTTCTCCTACCTCACCAACAGAGAATTCCTCCTACCTCACCAACAGAGAATTCCTCCTACCTCACCAACAGAGAATTCCTCCTACCTCACCAACAGAGAATTCCTCCTACCTCACCAACAGAGAATTCCTCCTACCTCACCAACAGAGAATTTCTCCTACCTCACCAACAGAGAATTCCTCCTACCTCACCAACAGAGAATTTCTCCTACCTCACCAACAGAGAATTCTGTGAGGTAGGTAGGTAGGTTGGTGAGGTAGGTAGTACCTCCTACCTCACCAACAGAGAATTCCTGATAAAACTCGATAACTTTGAATCTGCTCACGTTCCCCTCAAGCAAGGCGTCCCCCAGGGCTCTTCGCTTTCCTCCACCCTTTTCAATGTCTACCTCCTCCCACTCTGCAACCTGCTCACTGACCTAGGTCTGGACTTTTTCTTATATGCTGACTATGTGCAAATTCTCATCCCTATTCAAAAAACCCTCCATGAAACCATCCTCCTCTGGGAATCCTGCCTAGTCGCTATCAACTCCCTATTAACCAATCTCCACCTTGCACTTAATACTACCAAAACTGAATTACTCTTCATATCCAAGCAACCTCTACATGCCTCCCCCTCCACCCTCACCCACGCCCTACCCCCCTCTGTAAGAGACCTGGGAGTCACCCTTGACCAACACCTCAGCTTCAAACCACACATCAAGTCCCTGCTCAAAGCAGGCTTCTACAAACTCCAGATCCTTAAAAAACTCAAGCCTCTACTCCACACACAAGACTTCCGTCTAGTCCTACAGTCCACAATATTTTCCAAAGTGGACTATTGCAATGCCCTATTGCTAGGTCTCCCACAATCCACTACCAAACCACTACAAACATTACAAAACGCCATGGCAAGAATCCTTACTAACACACGCAAAAGAGAGCATATTACCCCCATCCTTGCACAACTGCATTGGCTGCCCATCCATTTCCACTCTCAATACAAAACCCTTACCATACTGCACAACACTCTCTACAAAAGTAACCCCGCCTGGCTCAAAAAAATGCCCCACTTTCACACTGCCCATCGCCACACAAGATCCTCCCATACAGGCGCCCTACACACGCCCCCCTTAAAAACAGCACATCTCTCCACCACCAGGGAAAGAGCCTTCACCATCGCAGGCCCTGCCCTCTGGAACTCCCTCCCGACACATCTCCGCCTTGAACCCTCCCTGACCAACTTCAAAAAAGGCATCAAGACCTGGCTCTTCAGACAGGCCTACCCTGAAACCAACCCCCGTAAACTTTCCCCTTGAAGTATCCTCCCCCCTCCCACCACATTCCACCCTCCCCCCCCCCAACCGCTTCCCATTGCATGCCCACCTGGAATTATCGTTCCCATGCCGCCTATTAGACTGCTCCTCGCGCATTCTGTTGTAAATAAGTTACTATGTATAGAATTTAGAAGTAAATAAGTGTCTATGTATAGAATTCAGAATGTAAGTAAATTAATATGTATAACCCCCCCCTTAGTTATCACACCCCCGCAGCCCCCTTGCTGTAAACTTCTCCACCATACCTATGGCTACGTTCCTTTACTTTTCACAGCTTCTTTACCTTCCTCCCCTTTCCTTTCCCCCCACACCCACCCCGTATTTTCTAGCCTGCTCCCACACCCGCGCCCTGTTTTTTGTAACTTTCCTCCTTTCGCAAGTTTTACTGTAAACCGGCGTGATGTGCCCGCACGAACACCGGTATATAAAAGCTGTTAAATAAATAAATAAAATAAATTTCTGCGAAAGTTAAAATGCATCCATTTTGAACAGAGGGGTACCAGTAAGTTATTGGAAGGGAAGAATAAGTATTTCAGACGGAGTGAGTTGTGGCAGGGTAGTGCATGAGAGAGGAGAGTGGATGAGTTGTTTAATTGGAATGGAGAGCAGTTGCCACGCCATGGCTTGTGGGAGTGCCCCCTAGAGGCATTTACAAGAGAGACAAGGGAGTAGCTTTATGCAGGCACATTAGAATGATAGGTTAGCCTAGGAGTGTGTTGGAAAATACTGTTCAATCATCTAAATTGCAAGCACAACAGGGTATTTATTTTTACACAGACCAGAGCCACAAAAGTTAAAAACTAGTAGACAGCACTGCTATGCATGCTTGTCCTTGGAACTATTAATCTTTCATTTGATGCTGGTATTCCCGAGCCATGGTCCGGTCCGGCGTTTTCTGATGTTACCAAGGGAGGTAGCAGCGGTTTCATGTACCTGGCCATCAGAAAACTACCACCCCGGAAGCCAGGGGAATCAGTTAGCAGTTAAGGCTGCTAAATCAGGGCTATGTCAGAGTTAACTCAAAAGAAAAAGCTGAGCTCGCTGAAAGCTGAAACGGAGGCAGTTCAGAACGAAGCAGGGGCCCGGCTCCTCTCCAACAGGTGCCAGATGCTAAACAAGCCACTAGTAAAGGAATATGGCAGTCTTGCATCAGGGAAGCCATGGGGGAGCTCAAGCTGTCTGCGATACAGTCCTTGGAAAATGTGGTTGCATAGGTATTTGCACAGTGGCTAAACAGATATGTGAGTGGTGTTCCAGACGTCAGAAAATCACTAGGAGAATTTTGAGAAAAACAGCCCCAGGTGGAAGGGATCCAGGCCTAAGGCCTTTTCAAAGTATACAAATAGATTTTACTGAGCTGCCCCCGTCCCAGCAACTCAAATTCTTACTGGTAGTTGTAGATTATTTCACTGGATGGGCTGAGGCTTTTTCTAAGGCCTCAGCTACAGCACAGGGGGTTATGAAAGTGCTCTTGGGACAAATCATCCCACGATATGGGCTGGTTGAACACACTGACTCAGATCAGGGGAGTCAGTTCACCTCCAAAGTCCTACAGGGGGTAATGGAGGGATTGAGGCTCAATTGGTACTTTCATACTCATCCACAATTTTCTGGAAAAATGGAAAGGATGAATCAGACTCTGAAACAGCAAATTTCTAAAAATTATGTTAGAAACCAAAATGTCCTGGACCAAGTGCTTACTCCTGGCATTGCTACGGGTAAGGACCCACCCCAGGAAGGATAGGGGAGTATCTCCCTATGAGATGATGTTTGGATTGCCCTATCTGGGAGGGGCTGGAGAAATCCCAGTGTTCGAAACAAAGGACCTATTTTTAGAAGAATTATATACTGGCACTGTCTTCTTCTTCATCTCATTTAAGGGAAAAGGGGCTATTGGCCCAGACTTCTCCACTGGACTCTGTGGTGCACCGGTTCTGGCCTGGAGTCTGGGTGCAGATAAAGGTGTGGAAGGGAGTCCAAGTTACAGCCAAAGCGGGAAGGACCGTTCCAAATCCTTCCGACCACAGAAACGGCAGACTGCAAAAGTTGTCTTGAATCCACTACAATTGCTCTGCAAAACCACAATAAGGGAGCGAAGGAACATCTGGAACAATCTGTAATGTGAAAAGGAAATTCGCAGTAGAAGAAAAGGCTGCAAAAATCAAATCTATCTACCGTAACACAGCAAATGATAAAGGCATAGGAGAGGAGGCAATGTCCTATCGTGGACTGGTAACTGATAAAATGACAGGGAACAGAGGGAAGAGCTGAATGATCAGTTTTACAAATGGAGAAAGGTCATTACCGGACTACCAGGGGGATCAGTATTAGGACCTGGGCTATTTAACATATTTATAAATGAGCTGTTCAACGGAACGAAAAGGGACCTGATCAGATTTGCAGATGACATAAAGTTATTCAAAGTCGGTAAAAACAGTGATGGCGTACGAGATGCTGCAGAGAGACCTTTTGAAACTAGGAGACTGGGCAACCGATAAAATTTACTGTGGAAACGTGATGCAACGTAGGGAAAAAGTAATCCCAACCATGGGTGTATATTGCCGGGTTCTGTATTGGGAGTCACCATCCAGGAAAGGACCATGGAGTCCTTGTGGACAATACGCTGAAATCCTCAGCTCGGTGTGCAGCCGTGGTCAAAGGAACAACTAGAATGTTAGGACTGATCCAAAAAGGAATGAAGAAAAAAAATTGAAAGTATCCCATTGCCTCTGTATAGAGCCATGGTATGAGCCACCCTCGCTGGCTCTCTTACCCTCCCTTACATACAGGCTCTCTCACACTCATTGGCCCATTCTCCCTGACAATCTCACACACACACACACACAGCCTCTCTCATACTCATTGGCTCATTCTCCCTGACAATCTCACACACACACACATACACACACACAGCCTCTCTCACGCTCATTGGCCCATTCTCCCTGACAATCTCACACACACACACACAGCCTCTCTCACACTCATTGGCTCATTCTCCCTGACAATCTCACACACACACATACACACACACAGCCTCTCTCACACTCATTGGCCCATTCTCCCTGACAATCTCACACACAAACATACACACACACACACACACACAGCCTCTCTCACACTCATTGGCTCATTCTCCCTGAAAATCTCTCACACACACACACACACACAGCCTCTCTCACACTCATTGGCTCCCTCTCCCTGACAATCTCACACACACACACACACCCTCTCTCACACTCATTGGCTCACTCTCCCTGACAATCTCACACACACACAGCCTCTCTCACACTCATTGGCTCATTCTCCCTGACAATCTCACACACACACACATACACACACACAGCCTCTCTCACACTCATTGGCCCATTCTCCCTGACAATCTCACATACAAACATACACACACACACACAGCCTCTCTCACACTCATTGGCTCATTCTCCCTGAAAATCTCACACACACACACACAGCCTCTCTCACACTCATTGGCTCCCTCTCCCTGACAATCTCACACACACACACACCCTCTCTCACACTCATTGGCTCACTCTCCCTGACAATCTCTCTCACACACACACACACACACAGCCTCTCTCACACTCATTGGCTCACTCTCCCTGACAATCTCACACACACACACACACAGCCTCTCTCACACTTATTGTTTCTCACACATATACAGACTCTAGGTCTCTGTTTCAGCAGCCTAAGATGTTGAAGGCCTGGTTAGGCCTCTTGCTGTTGCCCTGCAGATGGGTGGGGAGATGCCGATGTCCCCCAGGCCTCTTTATATTTCGCCACGGGCAGTGGCCTTGCAGCGTGGGCGGCTTCCTCCTCTTCGGCTGTTGGCATTCTGCAAGGCCGCGATCCTCCTGTTCTTCAGGAGTAGGGAGGGTGAGTGAGGGGATCACTGCAGCGCTGCCGGGGTAAGCTGGTTAAGGAAATCATGCGCTGTCCCACTGCCACACCAATGAGGCTTCTCCTGTTGTCTACGGACCCCTTCCGTCCAACGCCGATGACTGAAAAAGCAGCATGGTTCCCAAACACCAAGAAGATCCCATGCTACTGATGCAATTAATAGCAGTGGCTATTCCCTAAGTCAACTTGATTAATAGCCGTTAATGGACTTCTCCTGCAAGAACTTATGCAAACCTTTTTGGAACCCAGCTACACTAACTGCACTAACTACATCCTCTGGCAACAAATTCCAGAGTTTAATTGTGCGCTGAGTGAAAAAGAACTTTCTATGATTAGTCTTAAATGTGCTACTTGCTAACTTCATGGAATGCCCCCTAGTCCTTCTATTATCTCTCCATCTTCCATCCTGCCTCCTGTTCTTCCCCACTTGGTACTTGACTTCAGCAGCTTTCCAACTTCCTCCCAGCCAAGCACACAGTCAGGGGCAGGACTGAGAGGGTCATTGCTACTGAAGATATGCAGAGGTATGGGAGCCAAGGAGCTGTTCTGTGATCTGTCCTATGCCCCACCTCCTCGCCCCATGGCTTCTAATCAAGAGTATGGGAAAGGAGGTAGGGTAGGGTTGCAGGGAACCAGCACAGCTCTCAGGTGAGAGATGCTGGCCCTGTGCTGTCTTCCTTTCTCCCTCTAACTAGGAAGTGCTGCTGCGGAGAAGAGTCATCAGGCATAGTGAGCCGGTTGCAGTAAGTGGACACTCAACGTCTGGTTATATTTGGACTCACTGGGGAATGCGTGAGAATTTGAGCTCCCTACAAGGCTAACTCTAGAAGGGTGCAGGGCCCAGAGGTTTAAGAATGTGTGAATGTGGTGGTAGGGTTTAAATGTGTCATCTTGCTCCCTCTCTTGCTCCCTCTCAGACACAGGGTGATGGCATTTCACCGACCCAGAAATGTCTGCCAGATAGCGGCTATAACCAGCCCCACTGGTAGAGGAGGAGAAGAGAGAAGGGGGCGAGCTTTATTCCACCGGTATGGGGGCTTCTAATGCCTAGGGCTCAGGGCAATTGCTCAGGTTCACCCTTCCAGAGATCAGTCCCGGATGCCTGAGCAAAAAAAAAAAAAATGTGGGAGACAGCAGCCTGCAAAAGCAGGAGACTTGCCAGCTCGGTCATACTCAGCAACCCCTTTTCCAGTGCCGAGGACCAATCAGGCTTATCAAAGGTGAGATTACTCGTTCTGCCACCAGACTCGGGGCAAGCTTTCCATATTTTGCTGCCTGAATCCCCTCCAAAAGAGTCGCCCTGTGGTTTAGTGGTAGGACACTGGCAAGCCACTTGTTCCAATCATGACCAAACCTATTTCCCTTACGGATTTGTAAGATGAGCATGTCCATTAAGTGCTGGCCTGTGAGATCTGAAAATGCTTGTCGCTGTGTGAGCAGCATGATCCATACTTTGGCAGCTGGAGGGATGAACTCTGTTGGCCACCCTGCTCCTCCATCTTCTCTGGTGATCTGAAGGAAGGGCTCCACCAGCCACTCTGCTACCTGGGCTTCCCCCGTCACAGCATTCCCATGTTGCAACCTCCTACCGAGCTTCTGTGTTGCTCTGACCCATTTCCTAATCCTTGGATGGTCCCCATTGTCTTACCATAGTATTGGAGGCTCTTTTACTCTTTTTTCCAATCACTAATCTGATGGAAATTTAGCAGAAGTGCTTCCATGTCAGAAAGAGATGGACCTACACTTTCAGGCAAATTGGGTCGTGAAGAGGGCCTCTAGTCCATGGACAGACATAGAAACAACAAGAGACATTGCAAGGAGTTGCCTAGTGATTAAAACAATGGGCTGAGAACTAAGGAAAGCAAGATCATGAGAGGTCTTGAGCGAGTAGATGTGAATCGGTTATTTACACTTTCGGATAATAGGACTAGGGGGCATTCCAAGAAGTTAGCAAATAGCACATTAAAAACTAATCAGAGAAAATTATTTTTCACTCAACGCACAATTAAGCTCTGGAATTTGTTGCCAGAGGATGTGGTTGGTGCAGTTTGTGTAGCTGGGTTTAAAAAAGGTTTGGATAAGTTCTTGGAGGAGAAGTCCATTAACTGCTATTAATCAAGTTTACTTAGGGAATAGCCACTGCTATTAATTGCATCAGTAGCATGGGATCTTCTTAGTGTTTGGGTAATCGCCAGGTTCTTATGGCCTGGTTTGGCCTCTGTTGGAAACAGGATGCTGGGCTTGATGGACCCTTGGTCTGACCCAGCATGGCAATTTCTTATGTTCTTAAGATTGAAATTCAACGTCCCACAATGATACTCCTAGAGACCTTGGGCAAGTGACTTTATCTCCTAATGCTTGAGGTAGTCACTTAGCTTGCAAATTCTTTGGAGCAGGGACCCATTGTACATGCATTATAATAATGTTGTAAGCTGTGTTGAACATCCTTTGGAAAGGTGGACTAAAAACAGGACACCTTGGGAAGGTGGGCCAAATATTTATGTAACCGTCTCTTTTTAGTCAGTAAGGAGGTCCAGACAACTGATCCGTAAAGATAGACTTTTATTGCCAGCAAGATGCAGCTAAGACAAAGGCTCAGTACAACTGCATGCCCCTCCCCTCCAGGAGCAGACTCTTATGCACTTTACAGTTCTTATCTTTTACACATGCGTTCTAAGCATTGCTGAGCAAGCATATTCCGGCTGAAGGGGCTACTGACCCCCTCCCTAGACACCCTGGAACTTTCGTGAAACTTCTCCCATGTTCTGTAGGAGAGGCTGCTGGGACTTGCAGTTCTGGAAAGGAATTTGCGAGTCTGCAGTAATACAGCCCATCACATAATACATCCATTGTTCTAATCTAGGTTACAGCAGTGAAAGCTTATCAGAGAATAAGAACAGCGAAGCCAAAAAAATGAAAATGTGCAATGTGCTGACAGAGAGTTTCTCAATGTCCTAATTACAGCTGTATTGCAGACTGTAAGTAAACCCGTCATGAAGCAGGGAATTCTGGTACATGAAGTCCTTTGTCAGGTTGAAGCGTTCAGACCCCTTCATTTATATTAAAAAACAACAAAAAACAAAACAACAACAGCCTATCCTGTATAATACAGGACACGTGACCCCTGTAGCAGGAAAGGGGTCCCCAGTCTGCACTGATCACAGGGTACCATCTGCCCTCCACGTAATCATTTTCTAATCTTTTTAAGATCATATTTCTGCAAATCTGTGGCTTTTATTCTTTGAAAATGCACTTAACCACTGCCATTATAGGGCAACGGAAAATGCTCCAACACATTCACCTGCGCAAGCATGACAAGTTCTCTGTAAGTGTAATGATTAAGTTATTAAGGTTTTTCAGTATCTGATTATGTTAAAAGACATATTGTTCCTTCCACGTTGGCAGAATATGAAGACGCAGGCATTCCATGACCTGAAAAGCTTACGTACAAAATCCCCACTGGATAAACATTATGTTGGTGTAACGTTAGGACTGCTGCCTATAATGACACTCCATGCAAGTTAGCAGAGAGCGTGATTCTCTGATGTCAGAATGGGGCATTATGACGACGACGGAAGCTTGCAGGAAACAATGCCTCCTTCTCTCACCACGGCGATTCATTTCTTTGGTACACTTGACACTGAGCAGATGCAGAGAGCAAGGAGAGCACCTGGGGACCCTTGAAAGGACAAAACGTTTGGAATGAATCAATCCAAATTAGCTGGTTGGGCCTGGTACCCGGCTGCCATGTATCTTTGATCATCCAGATTTACGGACAATCCACAAAAGCAGCCAAGAAAGGGGACCCGTCTGCCCGGTCAATAAAAACTGTGCGATGTTCAGGAATCCCCATGCAATCTCCATCTGAAATCACAGGGACGGCGAGCGACGCGCGCGGGCAAGCTGAGCGCCCAACCCAAAGGCCAGCTGTACTGTATTAGGGCAAGATCACCCAGAAGCAGGACTCGAAGCAGCTGGGACCAGCTCTGTCCCCAGAGTCACAGCAAGACCTAGCCGGGACCAACTCTGCGACGGTCGCCCCTAGTCTGCCCCCCCTGAGCCTCATCTCTCTTCCGGCAGGGCGGGCGGTCATGGGGAGGGTCTCCTCCTCGTTGTCTCAGTGCCTTCCTCTCTCCACCCTAACTGCCTGGACCGCAGTAACCGCCCGAGACAAGACTGGGACAGCCTGAGGAAGAGTCCAAAATCTGCCCGCAGGTGAGAGACGGTACTGCAGGGCTGTGGTACCCTAAGATTTGGGTTTCAATTAACTTCACCTTTCCTGACTCACGCTCAAGACAAGTTACACTCCAGGTACAGAGTTACTATGTTTTCCTCCTCCAAAGAGCCTGCAGTCTAAGTTCTGTGTCTGAGGCAATGGATGGGGAAGTGATTTTCCCAAGGTCACAAGAAATGCCAGAAGGAGAAGCTTAAGGTGTATTTAGGTTTATTTGGGGGGGGGGGGGTTTCCCAACTCATTAAGCAATACTGATCTCTCTCTATTTCTTTCTCTCTTTCTCTTTCTCATAAAATGTGTATTAGGGATGTGTTTTCGTTTGAAACAAAACTGGAAATCTCAACCAAATTTCCTAATTTGTTTCCTTTCATTCTAAAAAAGAAAGAAAATGTTGTTGTTGCTTTTTTTTTTTTTTTTAATTTCGTTTTCAACAGCCAGGCTGCCAGCCCTGGTCCCGTCTTCCCGCCAAGTAAACGGTATGGCAGGGAAATTGTAAAAAAAAAAAAAAAAGCCCCTCTGGGCCAGCTGCCAGCCACCCCCCCTCCCCCTTAGCTGCCCCAGCCCCCCTCTTCCCCTGCATCTTACCCCACCATCCATGGGTCCTATTGGGGGGAGGGGGCAGGATTTTATCCTATCCTTGTGGTCAAAATGGAGTAAGAGGGATGCCCAGTCCCCGCCATAATTGCTGACGCTGATATTGCAAATGGTACCTGGCTGAACATAGGTCAGGGCCAGTTTGGAGTATTGACAAGCTACGGAAAGAGGGGTCCTCCTCTTCCGGCCATCTTGCTCCCACCTCCCCTAGCCTCCCCGCTCCCCCCCTCCCCCACCAGTCAAGATTGATACTGGATTGCGACTCGCAGGCATAGATGTGGTGGCAGGTAGAACGGGAGCCAGGAGGTGCAATGGGCCACACCAAGTCATGACAGGAAGTGAGGGGGGGGGATCGGAAAGGGAGGGGAAGAGAGAAGGAATCAGTAGGTTGGAAGTAGGGAGTGAGAAAGGGAAGAGTGGGAGGTGCTTGACTGGGGGGAGGGGGAAGGTTAGAAGAGAATGATCCCACGGGGGGGGGGGGGGGAGGATGAGAGGGGATCGACTAAGCCCGTCTGCGTGAATGAGAGAACAGCCCGGTGCAGGGAGTGGGGGTGTGTACTTGAGAGTGGACGAGGGATGGGGATAGAGGTTTGAAAAAGGCTATAGATAAAGAGGGACTTGGGGAGAGGGAGACAACCTGAGGATGAAATTCTGTATTTAGAGAGGTTTTTGTTACAATAAAGAGAATAATTGCATCAGAAATGTTTTTTGGGTTTTGTTTTCAGATTTCACCCACTCTCTTATAATTGCTGTACAGTTAGAACGTACACCCCGAGGAAGTCACAATAGCCACTTCACATCAGCCCCAGGGACCCTGCCCACACCGGAGGAGTCGTCTACTCGCAGATACTCGAAAAAAAAAAAAAAAAGCAATCCCATTTCTCAATTCTGCACTGCTTCAAAGTGGATTACATTCAGGTACTGTAGGCCTGTACCTAAGGCAACGAAGGGTAATGCAACTCAAACCCTGGTCGCTTGGTTTGTAGCCCCCCTAGGCTGCTCCTCGACTCAGATACCTTCAGTACCTTAGCAGTGGGCTTTATGTTAATTTAGGGAGAGTATGCACAGTCTCTGCCCCGTATCTTAGACAGTGTGTTGTTTGGAGAGAAACCTTTCAGAAAGCAACGTTATTGATGTGAACAGCAAGCCTGTCCCGAGAGCCTACTTGTTCTATTAGACACAAAGTCGGATTGGTGGTGGAACCTTTGCACGAAAATAAGTCTGAATTCTTTTTTGTTTCAGAGACCCCGGCCTGATGATCCGGAGGTTTCTTTATTACAGTTAACCTGCCCTGTTGGGTACCCGTCTTTACAAAAATGTGGGCCTGCACGAAAAGGAATGTGAGTGATTTTGTCTTTACAAATCCTGCTTTTCTTTAAAGCAAATTTCATTAGAGCTTGGGGAGGGAAGTGAAGGATTGGTTTTAAGGTGGAATGATTGGGCGTTGGCTCTATTATTGTACTGTCCCCTGGGTTTACCAGGAAGGCTCTTTCCATTTTGGAGTATTTTCTTTATGGCTATGTTATCTCACTCTAGTAAAATATTTGTTAATTGGGGATTTAAATTTACACATTGACAGTCAGCCGAGTGATTTATTTGCAGGAATATGAATTTCTATTGTCCGCTTTTAGGATGAAGCCCCTTGAAGGCCGTGCCAACCCATCGGGCAGGGCGCATACTGGACCAGGTGATGATCCCAGTCCTGGATATTAATCAGTCAATATAGTAAGTGATTTAAAAGTAGAAGCAGACCCACGGCTGGATCACCGGGCGACTACGTTTCAGTGCTGGTTTAGTAAACATAGGCAGTCTGGGCAGAGTAGGATTATCGATAGTTAAGGAAGTTCGCAATGCTCTTGATGAAAGGTAAATGCTGTGAGATGAGTCTTTGGCATCAGTGTCACAAGGAATTGCCTCCGTGTACAGGTTAGGAGGAACAAAAGTCAGCAATGGCCAGGCGTAGAAGATGGATGATGACTTTTTCACTATTCAAACCGTGGGAGCAGTAATTAATTAGGCCATTCCCCAGTAAACTCCAGGACATAGATGTTACATATATACTATAACGGAGAGGGTCTGGAGAGAAAATTGCCATTTTTTGTGAACTGTCTGGCTTTGTAACAACTCCTGGAGTAAACATGGTCGTCCTTATCCCGAAAGCCGAATTGGCATAATCCATTATCAGAGATGATGGAATGGAGGAAGATGTCAGAGAGCTAAATGGACAGGTGAGAGGTCCAAGTGGATATGAAAAAGAACAACTCTCCGGTCTGGTTTTGTTACTTTTAGGCATCAATCTCCTTGTTCCCATCTTCTTGTTTGCCAACTCCCTCCTTTATTCAGGGTCAAGAGTTTCTGACAGCATGGAGGGGTGGGGTGGGGTGGGAAGGCTGTGCTAGCACGTCTGGTATCAGTTACTAAGAGTGAAAGACGGATGGAAACCGGCAATTTTGAAACCCTCTGTGGGCACTGGGCGGCCCCCGGGTGGATCTGCAAGATCATTGTCGAAGGAAGGCTCTGCGGATCATTTGGGATCACTGGAGGGGGCGGACTTTGCACCAGGTTTAGAGCTGATGCAAAGTGCGCAGGGTAAACTATGCACCAGGGATTTCAAAATTTAAGCTTCCACCAGCCCAGGCCCTTGCTTGCTGTAGTGAAAGCCTCGCAGAGCCGTGAAACAGCCCACATTACTTTTAGCCACACAGGGGAGAGCAATTTTCAGCCGAGGGGATTCGCCCGGGTTACTGCTGAGCTCCTCAAGGCAAATTCCCTTGAAAATGTGGTATTTCCTAAGCTCACAAGAGCAAACAAGAAATATTCAATAAAGTAAACTATGTTTTTACTGATATACTGAGTCTCTGCTAACAATTAAAACATAAATCCTTTCTTCTAGAATGAAAATGGCAGAATATAAACTTAGGGGAGCCTGGTGCTGCCCACGCATCCTCAGGCTATTTATCTGCCGCTGACGGCGCCGAATCCTCAGATGTCGCCGGAAGCTGTCACAAGATTACTCTTCCTGCCAGCTCTGACAGCTGCACCGTCACCTCCGCCTCCAGTTGGTCCGGGAGCTACATCCCTAGAAGAACCAACAACTGGAAAAGTAGTAACTGAGATTCTGAAGGTACTGCTACATCCACTCCCAGCAGCTCTGACCCCTTTCACTCTTGGGACTGGCTATTTCCATGTTCCCGTTGTTTATTCCTGATGATAAGTTAATGTGGAACATAGATCAGGGCAAATTGAGTTATTTGTTGATGCCCCTGAATAGTATTCATTATGAGGAAATCTGGTTCTGAAGAGCACTGGGGAACTTTAAATTGACTTGAATGGGATTAGAAACTTTTTATGTGTTATAGTACTCTGTACTGTTGGACATGCAGAAAATCAATGGAAACCCTAGAGACAAGCATAGTGTCTTGTTGAAACTTTCTGTCTCCTCATGAGAGCTGGACCTAGTCCTTCATGTAGCATTTGTAAACTCTTATTACATGAATCCATTCCCAGGTTACCTGATGCCCCCTCAGCTATCATTGAAGATAAGATGAACAGAAGGAATCTCTGGTAAAAGAAATTTTATGCTCCAAGAGAATGCAAGACCAGCTTCAAGGACTGGGAGGGATATGATACGAAGGAATTGCTGAACCAGCCCAAAATGTATGCGCCTCCAAACTCGTCAGAAACTTCCGTCACGTGCACTCCCGGAAGGCAGCTTCAGTGGACCCAGGAATTGCCTTTCAGGGGGAGAAGGGGGTACTGTTAAGCCCAGTCTATCTTAGATTAGCAACCTCTGGATCAGCAGGAAGACTCAACACCGAGCCTTAGCTTCAAGTGTGACCCGGCTTCTCCCAGCAAGTTCACCTTTCCTTCTGGGTCTGCCCAGCCGTGTCAGCTCATTCATCCAGCAGGGGCCAGGCCTGACTGGCTACAATATTCAAAACCATCTCACAGCACTGGCTCCCTGCTACTACCGCAGACTTTGTGATGACTCTTATTTCCTGACAGTCTTTAGTGACTTGTTCCTACTCACCTATCAGCTTGGACAGTCTCCAGTTCCTGTTACTTCTCCCTGCTCATTTGCCTGCTCGGATCGTCTCCAGTTCATCCCTGCTCACCCGCCTGCCCTGCTGTACCCTCAGACTGACTTCCCACGCCTTCTGGCTGCAGCCTCAGGTACAGTTCGTTGTCTATTACTTGCCACGTACTTACTGATTGCCTGTGCCCCCAACCAGTGCACGACACTCCTTCACCTCCTGTGGGACCAAGAGCTAGAGCGGGGCTTCACCACCTGTCCCGGGGACCCCCCCCCCACAGCCAGTCGGGTTTTCAGGAAATCTGCAGTGCACGCAAATCGTTCCCATGCATATTCATTATGCATATCCTGAAAGGCCGGCTGATCCTGGGCAGGGCCGGCGGAACCACCAGGCGAGCTAGGCCTGTGCCTAGGGAGCCGAGACTTAGGGGGCGCCGCGGCAGGCGGCAGAATTTTGAAAGGGCAAAAAGTGCCCTTTCAAAATTCTGCCAGCCTTCGACTCGCCTAGATGGAGACCAAGCGTTGAGATTTAGGGGGCGCTGCGGCAGGCAGCCAGCTCCCGACTCTCCCTGCCGCCCCGCCAGTGTCACCCTCCCGACGCCCCCCTGGTGGTCCAGCGGAGGCCCCGGGAGCGATCTGTCGCTCCCGGGACCTCCGCTGCCACTAAGCAAAATGGCGCCGGTGACCTTTAGCCCCTACCATGTGACAGGGGCTGAAGGCCCCCGGCGCCATTTTGCTTAGTGGCAGCCAAGGCCCCGGGAGTGGCAGATCGCTCCTGGGCCCTCCTCTGGACCACTAGGGGGGCGTCGGGAGGGTGACACTGGGGGGGAGGCAGGGAGAGTCGGGGGCTGGCTGCCTGCCGCGGTGCCCCTTAAGTCTCGGCGGCTGGTCTCCGGCTGCACCGATCTTCCTTTCTTCGGCCACGTGATCAGCTAGACCGGCTGCGCCGATCTTCTTTCTGTGTGTGTATGTGTATGTGATGTGATGTGATGTGATGTGATGTGATGTGATGTGATGTATATGTAAGAAAGGAATGGAGCTTCTGTGTGTGTGTGTGTGTATGTGATGTATATGTAAGAAAGGAATGGAGCTTCTGTGTGTGTGTGTATGTATGTATGTATGTATGTGTATGTGATGTGATGTATATGTAAGAAAGGAATGGAGCTTCTGTGTGTGTGTGTATGTATGTATGTGTATGTGATGTGATGTATATGTAAGAAAGGAATGGAGCTTCTGTGTGTGTGTGTGTGTATGTATGTATGTGTATGTGATGTATATGTAAGAAAGGAATACATACACATACGTGTATGTGATGTGATGTATATGTAAGAAAGGAATGGAGCTTCTGTGTGTGTGTGTGTGTATGTATGTATGTGTATGTGATGTATATGTAAGAAAGGAATACATACACATACGTGTATGTGATGTGTTGTATATGTAAGAAAGGAATGCAGCTTCTGTGTGTGTGTGTGTGTATGTATGTATGTGTATGTGATTGTGATGTATATGTAAGAAAGGAATACATACACATACACATACGTGTATGTGATGTGATGTATATGTAAGAAAGGAATGGAGCTTCTGTGTGTGTGTGTGTGTGTGTGTGTATATGTGATGTGTATGTGAGAAAGGAATCTGCCAGTTTAAAAAAATGGAGTGTGATAATACATATACCTCGACTTTTGGGCTGATGTTGTTGAAAAGTTGGATGAAAGATGAAATTACTAAATTTTAAGAATCCCTCTGCTGGAAAATAAAATTTAACAAAGTGGGTAGAGACAAATACTAAAGTAAAAAAAAAAAAATTAAAGTATTTAAAATGTTCATCTCAGCAAAATCACAAATTTAAGATACTGATGCCAGGTGGGTTTTTTTTTTTTTTAAGCATAATTTAAGCATGAAGACTAGAATAGTTCCAATCTGAAACAGTTTGGCTTTTTTTTTTTTAAGCCTTTAGAAAATGTATATTTTTAAATGACTAAGACTGGAGTCTTCCTATTTAAAAGGGAAGCTGACTAAGGATGTCTTTCTGTTCCATATCTCCCACATGAATAATCATACGCCTGATAGTTTGAAGAAAGACACTTGCTTTATTGCCCGAAAGCATAAAACAAGAGAAGGTGTAGGTGGCTGTCCCTTGGGCGGACAGAACCTGAAGGAAGGGTGTCATTTCGCCTTCTGATAGGAATGTGGTTTTCTTATTTAATGGTTGGGAGCATCACTTTCACTTTTAATAAAAGTGAAAAATGCTGCAAGTCTGAAAGCAAGGTGCTTCTATGAGTGTAATGTGTATGTGAGACAGGGAGAGTGCTTCTGTATGTGTGGTGTATATGTGAGTCAGGGAGGGTGCTTGTGTGTGTCAGTGTGTGTGTGTGAGAGAGATGGAGCATGTTTTTGGCTGGCTTGTGGCTGTGAGAGAGGGCATGTGTGTGATTGAGCCTGTTTGTAAGTGAGATAGAACGTGTGTGATTGAGAGCTTGTGTGTAAGTGAAATAGAGAGAGCATGTGTGTGATTGAAAGCCTGTGTGTTAGTAAGAGAGAGCGAGAGCATTGTGTGATTGAGACTGGCCAGAGAGGTGACTGGTATGTGTGTGTGTGTGTGAGAGAGAGAGAGAGAGACTGGTTGGGGAGATGAGTGATGTGTGAGAGACAGAAACTGGTCCTGAGAGTGTGACTTGTGTGTGTGTGTGTGTGTGTGTGTGTGAGAGAGAGAGAAGAGACTGGTTGTGGTCCCTAAGGAAGAGGACTGTGAGGACAGCTTCAGCAGCTACTGCTGCTTCTGGTATGGCCTGCAAGGGAAAGGAGTAGGAGAACTGCTGGAGAGGGTAAGTAAAGGTGGCTTTTTAAGTTCATTTTTCTTGATTGACTACCATTTTAATTATTGGGTAGTATGTGATGTGTCTGCTGTTTGAAATATTTTATTGGTGTTTGGTAATGCTTTCAAAATTTGCATTAATCTTTAATTATTGGATATTCTATTCATCAGCTGTTTTGAAATTATCTTATTTGTATGGTTTTATAATTATGATTAATGATTTATATATCTTTATATTATTGATTTGTTTCACAAGGAATGGTGAAATTTTTGTTTTCCATTGTTACACTGTATAGAGTCTGGCGTGATGCGTTTTACAGTTCAGTTTTTGTCTGCACATTTCTGTTTATACTTTATGTGGCTTTATTCTGTATTTGATGAGAGGTCTGTCTCTGCTCTGTATGTGTGACCATGATGAGAGATTCTGCTTGCATATAGTGTCTGTATAGGGATCATTAGCAATCGGGTTTGTTTTGTTTCCTCAGTAGGTGGTGTATTGGTATTCTAGGACCCAGTGTAATATTTACCCTTGCTTTTTCAAAGGTAGGGTTATTGTTGTTTGAGTCCTTGGTGTTATTACTGTTATGTTACGATGGGATTGCAGTATAGATTTTGAGTGTCTTTTTTGCGGGGTTTTGTGTTAGTTCACAATGTGCCTGGCAGTGGGAAGGTGTTTGTGCTGCTGTTTCTGTGAGGTGACACCAGAATTTGAAAATATCTTTAGTATGATGAGCTGTAAGGGAAACATCCAAGCTCCATTGTTTGGGGGAATTTCAGTGGATGCACAGAGTTACAGAACTGGAGGTGCAGGATTTATATTGACATTCTGTCCCTTCCTATAAATTCCAGATTTCACTCTCATAGCCATATAGAATTAGTTGAATGAGGCTATCAAATAATTTTATAGTGTGAAACTGGCCAGCTTTTTAAAATTACCCAGAAGAACCTTTGGACTTTTTTTATTAACACTTTTTTTAAATAACCAATTTGAAAGCAGGATCCATGCTATAGAGGTGGGTGTGATGAAGAAATGTCATTTTGCCCCCCCCCCCCCCCAAATTCTTCTGTCTAGAGACACCACTGATTTTCGGTGACCTTAAGCATTAGTACAAGAAGGATTAAGGGGGCGATGCTGGAGAGGCGCACAAATGCATTGGCCCCTGGGTGCCGGAGACCCTTGGTGCGCCACTGGGTGTGAGTCATATGGGGCCGCAAGCGGTGGCAAAGAGGAGTGGAGTTTGGCAGGCCGCAAGCAGTGCCCAACCTGCTTGTGACAGGAAAACCACACAGTCAGCGGGCGTGATCGAGAATGAGGTAGGAATCCGGTCCGAGACCGGGGGGTGGCGGCGCAACGGGGGGGGGCGCAAGGGAGAAGGCTCGCCTAGGGTGCCAAATCCCCTTGCACCGGCCCTGATCTTGGGGTCCCCAGAACAGGTTTGGGAAGCCCTGAGCTAAGCTGTTACCTTCACCATCATCCCCGGCAGTACTTTTGTTACCATAAAAACTGGCTTAGTTAAAAATTGCTGATTTCCATTGACCTAATAAGTTCTGTTGGAAAGTTTTAGGGTGAATAGAAGCTTTGCCAGTGGTCTGTTTATTATTGCCATCGTTAATTAGTAGATATAAGACCTGAAAACACGAGATCCTTTCTTCTTATGTTGGGTTCCTCAGTCTCTTTTCACCTATTGGGAAAGCCATGGTTTCTATTGGGTCGGACACGTCAAAGTATTGGAGTGACCTTCAGTTACTGCTCTGAGAAACCATTGCCCTTATCCTAATATTTGCCAAAAAGGTGATTAAGAAATGTTGAGATTACTTACCTGGTAATCTTCTTTTCCTTAGTGTAGACAGATGGACTCAGAACCAATGGGATAGTATCCGCGTGCTAGCAGTTGGAGACGGATCTGACGTCAGCACGGGGTATATAGCCCCACAGTAAGCGCAGCGATTCAGTAATCTTCCTTGCAAAAGCTGTTATGGATGTGTGTACAGACGCTCAGTGAAAAGTGAAAACAGGATTCCCCTGACCGATTGACAGTGGCTGGAGACCGCCAGCATTCACAACCGGAAAGCGCAGATACTGGTAGAGTGTACGCTCTTATGTAAACAAATGCCCTGGCTTACCTGGAACGGGTGAAAACTCATGTACACAGGCAGCTGGGCGGGATGCTGAGTCCATCTGTCTACACTAAGGAAAAGAAGATTACCAGGTAAGTAATCTCAACATTTCCTGGCGTGTAGCCAGATGGACTCAGAACCAATGGGATGTACAAAAGCTTTATTCCCCGCCGGGGTGGGAGGCTGCCTGAGGACCATGTAGTACCGCCCTTGCAAAAGCCGAGTCCTCCCTGGCCTGGACATCCAGACGGTAGAACCTGGAAAAGGTATGAAGGGAGGACCACGTCGCTGCTTTACAGATTTCTGTCGGCGACAGCATCCTGGATTCAGCCCAACCTGTAGAGGCGGAGCCTTCCCAGCCTCCACGTAGGCTGCTCTGACAACTTCTTTAATCCAGCGGGCAATGGTGGGCCGAGAGGCCGCTTCACCTTGCTTCTTCCCGCTGTGTAGGACGAACAGGTGGTCTGTCTTTCGCAGGTCTCGTGTCACGTCCAGATACCGGGGCAGCAATCTGCCGATGTCGAGATGGCGTAATAACCGGCCTTCTTCAGATTTCTTCAAACCTACAGTGGTAGGCAAGGATATAGTTTGGTTAAGATGAAACTGTGAAACCACTTTAGGGAGAAAGAAGGGAACCGTCCGAAGATGGATAGCCTCCGGAGTGATTCGTAGAAAAGGATCACAGCAGGACAGTGCTTGTAGCTCCGAGATGCAGCGTGCGGAACACACCACCAGCAAGAACACCAACTTCAAGGTGAGAGACCGGAGAGACAAGCCCCGAAGGGGTCGGAAGGTGGATCCCGCGAGAAAATCCAAAACAAGATTAAGGTTCCATAAGGGCACAGGCCACTTTAGTGGCGGACGAATATGCTTGACACCCAGCAGGAAACGAGAGACATCTGGGTGCTTGGCGATGGTCTTGCCATCCCTCCTGGGACCATAGCAAGACAGTGCCGCTACCTGAACTTTGATGGAGCTGAGGGAGAGACCCTTCTGAAGCCCATCCTGCAGAAAATCCAACACAATAGGTATGGTGGTGGCACGTGGATTGGCGCCGTGAGTGTCGCACCATGCTTCAAACACCCTCCAGATCCGTACGTAGGTGAGGGATGTGGAAAACCTGCGAGCTCGGAGGAATGTATCAATCACGGGCCCCGAGTAACCTCTTTTCTTCAGTCTAGCCCTCTCAAGGGCCAGACCATAAGAGAGAATTGAGCTGGATCCTCGTGTAGAATGGGACCTTGACGTAGAAGGTCCCGGAGAGGAGGCAGGGGAAGAGGCTCCCCCGCCAGTAGTCTTCTCATGTCCACGTACCAGGGTCTTCTTGGCCAGTCTGGTGCCACTAGAAGAACTAGGCCCCGGTGTGTCTGAATCTTGTGGATGAGGGCGCCCAGCAGAGGCCACGGAGGAAAGGCGTATAGTAGAGTCCCTGGAGGCCATGGCTGGACCAGGGCATCGACGCCGTGCGAGAACGGGTCGCACCTGCGGCTGAAGTATCTGGGTACTTGAGCATTGGACTTGTCCGCCAGTAAATCCATGGCCAGAATCCCCCAATGATCGACAATCATCTGGAAAGCTGTGGGGGACAGCTGCCACTCTCCTGGATTCAGGCTTTCTCTGCTGAGGAAGTCTGCTGTGGTATTGTCCTTCCCGGCAATGTGGACGGCGGAGATGTCCTGCAGATTCGCCTCTGCCCAAACCATCAGTGGGGCGATCTCCAGAGATACTTGTCGGCTTCTGGTTCCGCCCTGCAGGTTGATGTAGGCCACCGTGGTGGCGTTGTCGGACATCACTCAGACAGCTCTGTGCCGTAGTCTGTGAGCGAATCGAAGGCATGCCAAGCGGACTGCCCGGGTCTCCAGGCGATTGATGTTCCACGTTGACTCCTCTCTGTTCCATCGCCCTTGCGCGGTGAGTTCTTCGCAATGTGCTCCCCAGCCGCTCAGGCTGGCATCCGTGGTGAGCAAGGTCCACGTGGGCGAGGACATCTTCGACCCCCGGCTCAGGTGGTTGGACTGCAACCACCACCGCAGCTGGGTCCGAACTCTGGCCGGTAGAGGAAGGTGCGTGGAATAGTCCCGTCGACGGGGGCTCCAGCGAGAGAGCAGGGAATGCTGTAGAGGTCTCATATGGGCCCGCGCCCAAGGCACCACTTCCAGGGTGGATGCCATGAGACCCAGAACCTGCAGATAATCCCAGGCTATGGGCCGACTGGCTCTCATCAGATACTGGATACGTTGTCGAAGTTTCAACTGTCTCTTGGTCGTAAGACTGACCGTGTCCGCCCGAGTGTCGAACTGCACTCCCAGATACTCTATTGACTGGGAAGGCAGTAGGCAGCTCTTGCTGAGGTTGATTACCCAGCCCAAGCTTTCTAGAAGGGCGATCACTCTGTCGGTTGTCCGCAGGCTCTCCTCTCGAGATTTTGCCCTGATCAGCCAGTCGTCTAGGTAGGGATGGACCAGAATCCCTTCCCGCCTGAGTGCCGCTGCCACCACTACTACCACTTTGGTGAATGTCCGTGGGGACGTGGCCAACCCGAAGGGTAGAGCCCGAAACTGGAAGTGGCGGCCCAGAACCTTGAAGCGCAGGTAGCGCTGATGATCCGGATGGATTGGAATATGAAGATATGCTTCTGACAGGTCTAATGCCGTGAGGAATTCTCCGGGCTGGACTGCGGCTTTGACGGAGCGCAGAGTTTCCATGCGAAACCTCGGTACCCGTAAGTAGCGATTGACTGACTTGAGGTCCAGCACAGGCCGAAAAGTGCCCCCTTTCTTGGGTACCATGAAATAAATGGAATAGTGACCAGAATTCACTTCCCAGGCAGGTACTGGGAGGATGGCATTCAAGGACAGGAGCCTCGCCAGGGTAGCTTCCAACGCTGCCTTCTTGTGCCGGGGACATGAAGATTCCACAAACTTGTCCAGAGGAAGAAGATGAAAATCCAGATAATATCCTTCCCGAATAACGGCAAGGACCCACTGGTCCGACGTAATCTCGACCCATCTGGGGTAGAAGAGGGTCAACCCGCCCCCTATGGCTTCGTTCCCCAGATGAATCGGCAAATTCTCATTGCGGGGCGCGACCGGGGCCCGAGCCCGGGCCAGCCCCCCGCTTGCGCTGCTTGGTCCGAAAGGACTGATTCCTGGCCGGAGGACGAGTCGCCTGATAGCGCCCTCTATACGGAACAAAGCGCTGGGAACTCCTGCCCCTGTAGGGCCGTGGAAAGGAGCGCTGTCCCCTCCTGGATCGATCTTCCGGAAGTCTAGGCACAGGAGAGGCACCCCAGGTAGTGGCTAGCTTATCAAGGTCACTGCCAAACAGAAACGAGCCCTGAAAGGGTAACCTGGTGAGACGAGACTTCGAAGGCGCATCAGCTGACCACGGCTGGATCCAGAGCTGCCTCCTGGCGGCTACGGAGGATGAAATCCCCTTAGCTGTAGTGCGAACCAAATCCGATGCGGCATCGGTGAGGAAGGAAAGAGCGGACTCCATGTCAGCCGCTGGAGCGTTGTTCCCGACTTGAGACAAGCAGGCACGTGTCACCACAGTGCAGCAGGCCGCAATCCGCAAAGAAAGAGCTGCCACCTCAAAAGTTTGTTTCAGAATGGTGTCCATTCGTCTGTCATGGGGCTCCCTGAGGGCCGTCCCCCCTTCCACTGGAATAGTAGTGCGCTTGACCACAGCGCTAATTAAGGCGTCTACCTGAGGACATGCCAGCAGGTCCTGGAGAGCCGGTGCCAACGGGTACATGCCTTTCAGGGCCCGGCCCCCTTTGAAGGAAGCCACCCATTCCAAATCTATGAGTTGTTGAGCTGCCTGCAAGAAAGGAAAATGGCGAGCTGTAGGACGAAGACCTTCCAGCAGGGGGTTCTGCGCAGAAGGTACCGAAGCACTGGGACCAGTGATATCCAACTCCGCCAGACACTGAGTCACGAGGTCCGAGAGGTCCTCCATAAGGAAGAACCGCCTCATGGTTCTATATGGCTCAATCCCCGGGGGAGGTCCCCCTCATCCGGGAGGTCGGACTCATCCGGCGAAACCTCCTGGTCCGATTGATCCGGACTGTCTAGTGGCGGGAGGTCCCGCTCCCGATAAGGCTGTGAGGGTCCAGGCACAGGATCCCTAGGCGCTGCCACCGTAGCGGCGGCCGCAGCAGGCGCCGCAGATGCAGCCAGCGCAGGAACCGCAGCAACAGCAGGAACCACAGGAGCAGCAGGGACAGTAGGGCCGGGACGGGAAGCCGTCTGCATCTGGACGAAGGCATGAATCCCCTTAAAGAGATCCACCCAGGAAATGGAAGCAGCCTCTAATCGCCGGGGTACAAGATCCCCCGGGATTCCCGAATGGTCAAGACTGCCCCCCAAATCCGGGGTAGCCCCAGGGGAACTGTCAAGAAACTGCGGCTGAGACTGGTCCTGGCCGGAGGGTCCCCCTGCCGCCGCACATTGGGCACATAGTGAGTCTGGCTCAGTACTGCGTGTGGCTCTAAGGTGGCATGCAGAGCAGAGGCCAAGGGCTGAAATGCCCGAGACAAGCGGCTGCGCCGCTGAGGATGCGGCTGCGCGCTGATCCATACCAAAGAGAACAAACGCGCAATAATATGCGGCAGCAATAGGCGCTTAATACAGCAGGCGCACAATAGCGGTAATATGCGGCAGCAATAGGCGCTTAATACAACAGGCGCACAATAATAATAATATGCGGCAGCAATAGGCGCTCAATACAACAAGCGTACAATAGTAATAATATGCTGCAGCAATAGGCGCTTAATACAACAGGCGCACAATAGTAAGAATATGCGGCACGATTAGGCGCTGAATACAACAGGCGCACAATAGTAAGAATATGCGGCAGCAATAGGCGCTCAATACAACAGGCGCACAATAGTAATAATATGCGGCAGCAATAGGCGCACAATAGTAATAATATGCGGCAGTAATATGCGCGCAATACAACAGGCGCACAATAGCAACAATACGCGGCGTCAATAGGCGCGTAATACAACAGGCGCACAAACAGCAATAATATGCGGCAGCAATAGGGCGCTGAAGAGAACAAGCGCACAACCATAAGCAATAGGCACACAGCACTAAGCAGAGAGCAATATACGCTTAATGGTATTCAATAGGCAATCAGCACTAAGCCGTTTAGCAATATACACTCTAT
>NW_021820345.1:874424-902524 GCF_901001135.1 Rhinatrema bivittatum
ATCGTTTTCCATATCGTCTTAACGATAGAAATCGTGTGGCAGGGCAAGAAAATCGTGTTAGGCACGATTTTTTAGTTAAAAAATCGATAAAAAAACGTTTTTTTCCGATTAGTGCGCACTAACTGGGAGTTAGTGCGCACTAACTGAAAATGATACAATTTGACACTTTTCAGGTCAGTTAAGGTCAGTATAGGAATGAATATGTATTCCTATTGGCTGCCCTCTTATTTATTCATGTTACCAAGCTTCCCACTGACAGTATATGGGGGATGGGAAATGGAAACAGTTGGTAGCTTGACAAAACAAGTAATGTGATCAGTCAATGTGACTAGAACTTGTGCCCTAACCCTGATACCAGGGGTATTGTGATCTTCCTGCACACAGTGCCCTATCCCTATTAATACCAGGAGTTTTGTGATCTTCCTGCACACAGTGCCCTAACCCTGGCACCAGGGGTGTTGTGATCTTCCTGCACACAGTGCCCTATCCCTTTTAATACCAGGAGTGTTGTGATCTTCCTGCACACAGTGCCCTATCCCTATTAATACCAGGAGTGTTGTGATCTTCCTGCACACAGTGCCCTAACCCTGGCACCAGGGGTGTTGTGATCTTCCTGCACACAGTGCCCTATCCCTATTAATACTAGGAGTGTTGTGATCTTCCTGCACACAGTGCCCTAACCCTGGCACCAGGGGTGTTGTGATCTTCCTGCACACAGTGCCCTATCCCTATTAATACCAGGAGTGTTGTGATCTTCCTGCACACAGTGCCCTAACCCTGGCACCAGGGGTGTTGTGATCTTCCTGCACACAGTGCCCTATCCCTATTAATACTAGGAGTGTTGTGATCTTCCTGCACACAGTGCCCTAACCCTGGCACCAGGGGTGTTGTGATCTTCCTGCACACAGTGCCCTATCCCTATTAATACTAGGAGTGTTGTGATCTTCCTGCACACAGTGCCCTATCCCTATTAATACCAGGAGTGTTGTGATCTTCCTGCACACAGTGCCCTAACCCTGGCACCAGGGGTGTTGTGATCTTCCTGCACACAGTGCCCTATCCCTATTAATACCAGGAGTGTTGTGATCTTCCTGCACACAGTGCCCTAACCCTGGCACCAGGGATGTTGTGATCTTCCTGCGCACAGTGCCCTATCCCTATTAATACCAGGAGTGTTGTGATCTTCCTGCACACAGTGCCCTAACCCTGGCACCAGGGATGTTGTGATCTTCCTGCGCACAGTGCCCTATCCCTATTAATACCAGGAGTGTTGTGATCTTCCTGCACACAGTGCCCTAACCCTGGCACCAGGGTTGTTGTGATCTTCCTTCACACAGTGCCCTATCCCTATTAATACCAGGAGTGTTGTGATCTTCCTGCACACAGTGCCCTAACCCTGGCACCAGGGGTGTTGTGATCTTCCTGCACACAGTGCCCTATCCCTATTAATACCAGGAGTGTTGTGATCTTCCTGCACACAGTGCCCTAACCCTGACACCAGGGGTGTTGTGATCTTCCTGCACACAGTGCCCTAACCCTGACACCAGGAGTGTTGTGATCTTCCTGCACACAGTGCCCTAACCCTGACACCAGGGGTGTTGTGATCTTCCTGCACACAGTGCCCTAACCCTGACACCAGGGGTGTTGTGATCTTCCTGCACACAGTGCCCTATCCCTGGCACCAGGGGTGTTGTGATCTTCATGTACACAGTGCCCTATCCCTATTAATACCAGAAGTGTTGTGATCTTCCTGCACACAGTGCCCTATCCCTAATACCAGGGGTGTTGTGATCTTCCTGCACACAGTGCCCTATTCCTGATACCTGGGGTGTTGGGATCTTCCTGCACACAGTGCCCTATCCCTAATACCAGGGGTGTTGTGATCTTCCTGCACACAGTGCCCTATTCCTGATACCGGGGGTGTTGGGATCTTCTTGCACACAGTGCCCTATTCCTGATACCGGGGGTGTTGGGATCTTCTTGCACACATCCCTGTATCAGGGATAGGGCACTGCATGCAGGAAGATCACAACACTCCTGGTATCAGGAATAGGGCACTGTGTGCAGGAAGATCACAACACCCCTGGTATTAGGGATAGGGCACTGCGTGCAGGAAGATCACAACACTCCTGGTATTAATAGGGATAGGGCACTGCATGCAGGAAGATCACAACACTCCTGGTATTAATAGGGATAGGGCACTGCATGCAGGAAGATCACAACACTCCTGGTATTAATAGGGATAGGGCACTGCATGCAGGAAGATCACAACACCCCTGGTATCAGGGATAGGGCACTGTGTGCAGGAAGATCACAATACCCCGGAGGAGTGAGGGTCAGGCAGCTCCCCCCTGTCTGTGAAGCCAGCCTCTCACTAGTAATGCAGGGAGGGAGCTGTCTCAGACTTCACCATCCTCCCCCCCCCCTCACCCACACACCATTCACTAGCTGGGACATGGGGGAAGTCAGTAGTGAGGGTCAGGCAGCTCCCCCCCTGTCTGTGAAGCCAGCCTCTCACTAGTAATGCAGGGAGGGAGCTGTCTCAGACTTCACCATCCTCCCCCCCCCTCACCCACACACCATTCACTAGCTGGGACATGGGGGAAGTCAGGAGTGAGGGTCAGGCAGCTCCCCCCTGTCTGTGAAGCCAGCCTCTCACTAGTAATGCAGGGAGAGAGCTGTCTCAGACTTCACCATCCTCCCCCCCCCCCCCTCACCCACACACCATTCACTAGCTGGGACATGGGGGAAGTCAGGAGTGAGGGTCAGGCAGCTCCCCCCTGTCTGTGAAGCCAGCCTCTCACTAGTAATGCAGGGAGGGAGCTGTCTCAGACTTCACCATCCTCCCCCCCCCCCCCCCCCCCCCCCCCTCACCCACACACCATTCACTAGCTGGGACATGGGGGAAGTCAGGAGAGAGGGTCAGGCAGCTCTCCCCTGTCTGTGAAGCCAGCCTCTCACTAGTAATGCAGGGAGGGAGCTGTCTCAGACTTCACCATCCTCCCCCCCCCTCACCCACACACCATTCACTAGCTGGGACATGGGGGAAGTCAGGAGTGAGGGTCAGGCAGCTCCCCCCTGTCTGTGAAGCCAGCCTCTCACTAGTAATGCAGGGAGAGAGCTGTCTCAGACTTCACCATCCTCCCCCCCCCTCACCCACACACCATTCACTAGCTGGGACATGGGGGAAGTCAGGAGTGAGGGTCAGGCAGCTCCCCCTGTCTGTGAAGCCAGCCTCTCACTAGTAATGCAGGGAGGGAGCTGTCTCAGACTTCACCATCCTCCCCCCCCCCCCCTCACCCACACACCATTCACTAGCTGGGACATGGGGGAAGTCAGGAGTGAGGGTCAGGCAGCTCCCCCCTGTCTGTGAAGCCAGCCTCTCACTAGTAATGCAGGGAGGGAGCTGTCTCAGACTTCACCATCCTCCCCCCCCCCCTCACCCACACACCATTCACTAGCTGGGACATGGGGGAAGTCAGGAGTGAGGGTCAGGCAGCTCCCCCCTGTCTGTGAAGCCAGCCTCTCACTAGTAATGCAGGGAGGGTGCTGTCTCAGACTTCACCATCCTCCCCCCCCCCCTCACCCACACACCATTCACTGGCTGGGACATGGGGGAAGTCAGGAGTGAGGGTCAGGCAGCTCCCCCCTGTCTGTGAAGCCAGCCTCTCACTAGTAATGCAGGGAGGGAGCTGTCTCAGACTTCACCATCCTCCCCCCCCCCTCACCCACACACCATTCACTAGCTGGGACATGGGGGAAGTCAGGAGTGAGGGTCAGGCAGCTCCCCCCTGTCTGTGAAGCCAGCCTCTCACTAGTAATGCAGGGAGGGAGCTGTCTCAGACTTCACCATCCTCCCCCCCCCCTCACCCACACACCATTCACTAGCTGGGACATGGGGGAAGTCAGGAGTGATGGTCAGGCAGCTCCCCCCTGTCTGTGAAGCCAGCCTCTCACTAGTAATGAAGGGAGGGAGCTGTCTCAGACTTCACCATCCTCCTCCCCCCCCCCCCTCACCCACACACCATTCACTAGCTGGGACATGGGGGAAGTCAGGAGTGAGGGTCAGGCAGCTCCCCCCTGTCTGTGAAGCCAGCCTCTCACTAGTAATGAAGGGAGGGAGCTGTCTCAGACTGGTATCAGGGATAGGGCACTGAGTGCAGGAAGATCACAACACCCCTGGTATCAGGAATAGGGCACAGGTTCTAGTCATATTGACTGATCACATTACTTTTTTTGTCAACTACCAACAGTTTTCATTTCCCATCCCCCCAGCCATCACCTCAGTTGGAACCTTGGTAACATCAATAGATAAGAGGGCAGCCAGCCAATAGGAATACATATTCATTAATAACTGACCTTTACTGACCTGGATAGTGTCAATAATTTGTATCATTTTCTGTTAGTGTTCCTGAGTTTCCATTTCCATTTCCCATCCCCCCAACCATCACCTCAGTGGGAACCTGGTTAACATCAATAGATAAGAGGGCAGCCAGCCAATAGGAACACATATTCATTCCTAACTGACCTTTACTGACCTGGAAAGTGTCAATTTGTATCATTTTCAGTTAGTGCGCACTAACTCCCGTTAGTGCGCACTAACACGATTTAACAATTTTTAACGATAAATCGTTAGAATTTCTATTGTATCGTGTTCTATAACGATTTAAGACGATATTAAAATTATCGGACGATAATTTTAATCGTTAAAAAACGATTCACATCCCTAGCAGTTACTACCCTTAACAGAAACATGGGGGTAACCTGCACGGAGCGGCAGTTACTACCCTTAAGAGAAACATGGGAGTAACCTGCACGGAGCGGCAGTTACTACCCTTAAGAGAAACATGGGGGTAACCTGCACGGAGCGGCAGTTACTACCCTTAAGAGAAACATGGGGGTAACCTGCACGGAGCGGCAGTTACTACCCTTAAGAGAAACATGGGAGTAACCTGCACGGAGCGGCAGTTACTACCCTTAACAGAAACATGGGGGTAACCTGCACGGAGCGGCAGTTACTACCCTTAACAGAAACATGGGGGTAACCTGCACGGAGCGGCAGTTACTACCCTTAACAGAAACATGGGGGTAACCTGCACGGAGCGGCAGTTACTACCCTTAAGAGAAACATGGGGGTAACCTGCACGGAGTGGCAGTTACTACCCTTAAGAGAAACATGGGAGTAACCTGCACGGAGCGGCAGTTACTACCCTTAACAGAAACATGGGGGTAACCTGCACGGAGCGGCAGTTACTACCGTGGGAAGCTTGCTGGGCAGACTGGATGGACCATTTTGGTCTCTTTCTGCCGTCATTACTATGTTACTATGTTAGAATGCTGCAGTAAGGAGGTGATGCAGCTGCCTTACACCCCTGTTCCCTCTGAGATGTGTTAATGCTGGGAAACTCTGACCTTTGTTGCTGTGAGTCTCTTTCACATGTAGTAATCTCTGTCCTTTATTTTCTTATCCAGAGATTGATGAGTCCAAGAGAAGACACGAGGAGACACATCCCGAGAAACAGCTGGAAGTGGCTAAAACTGTAGCAGAGAAAGAAAGAGCGGATACCTGCCCATGTTGTGCCTGGGGCAAAAACTGCTGGCATCGTTGCAAACCAGAGGAAAGGCTGAGAAATCTGTCAGGAGACTCCACTGAGAATGTGACTCCCTGTGAGCAAAGTACACAACATCTGGGAAAACAGACTGGGTTGAGACTCTTTTCATACAGTGAAAGTGCAAATAAAGTAATATTAAGAGTTCACCATAAGATTCCTATAAGAGAGAAAGCATTTCCATGTAGTGAATGTAATAAAAGCTTCATTTATCCATCACAACTGAAAATGCATCAGAAGATTCATTCAGGAGAAAAGCAATTTACATGTACTGACTATGATAACAGCTTCATTTGGAAATCAGAAATGAAAAGGCATGAAAGGATGCACACAGCAGAGAAACAATTCACTTGCACTGAGTGTGATAAAAGCTTCTGTTGGAAAGGAAATCTGAGAAGACATGAAAGGATCCACACAGAGAAACCATTTACATGCACTGAGTGTGATAAAAGCTTCAGTCAGAAAGTGGAACTGAAAAGCCACGTACGGAAGCACACTGGAGAGAAACCATTTACATGTACTGAGTGCGAGAAAAGCTTCAGTGGAAAATCGGATCTGAAAAGGCATGAAAGAATACACACAGGAGAAAAACCATTTACATGCACAGAGTGTAATAAAAGCTTTATTTGTAAATCAACCTTGAAAAACCATGAAAGTATCCACAGGAGCGAGAAACAATTTACGTGCAGAGAGTGTGAAAAAAGCTTCATTTGTAAATCAGCCTTGAAAAAACATGAAATTATCCACATGGGTGAGAAACCATTTGCATGTACTGAGTGCGATAAAGGCTTCATTTGGAAATCAGAACTAAAAAGGCATGAAAGAAGCCACATGGGGGAGAAACCATTTACATGTGCTGAGTGTGATAAAGGGTTCACTGGGAAGTGGGAACTGAAAAGGCATGAAAAGAACCATGCAGAAGATAAACCATTTGCATGCACTGAGTGTGATAAAGGCTTTATATGGAAATCAGAACTGAAAAGACATGAAAGTATCCACATGGGGGAGAAACTATTTGCATGCACAGAGTGTGAGAAAAGTTTCATTTCTAAGGCAGCCTTGAAAATGCATGAAAGAATCCACACAGGCAAGAAACCTTTTACATGCACTGAGTGTGATAAAAGCTTCAGTTGGAAATCAAACCTGAAAATGCATGAAAGGATCCACACAGGTGAGAAACCTTTTACATGCACTGAATGTGCTAAAAGCTTCATTTGTAAATCTAACTTGAAAATGCATGAAATGATCCACACAGGTGAGAAACCATTTACATGCACCGATTGTGATAAAAGATTTAGTCATAAAGTGGAACTGAAAAGGCATGTACGGAGGCACACTGGAGAGAAACCATTTAAATGCAGTGAATGTGATAAAAGCTTCAGTGGTAAATCATACTTGAAAATGCATAAAAGGCTCCACACAGGAGAAAAACCATTTACATGCACTGAGTGTGATAAAAGCTTTATTTGTAAATCAACCTTGAAGAAACATGAAAGTATCCATAGGGGGGAGAAGCCATTTACATGCACTGATTGTGATAAAAGCTTCAGTAATAAAGTGGAACTGAAAAGCCATGTACGGAGGCACACTGGAGAGAAACCATTTACATGCACAGAGTGTGATAAAAGCTTCAGTTGGAAATCCTACCTGAAATTGCATGAAAGGATCCACCGAGGAGAGAAACCATTTACATGCACTGAATGTTCTAAAAGGTTTATATTTAAATCAAACCTCAAAAGGCATGAAAGGATCCATCAAGGAGAGAATAAGATGGAGTAAATGTCTCTCAAATAGTCTTGCTGAGTCTCTTCATGCGGTGACCCTGTTGCATAATACCTAAACTAACTCTCAGCTAGGTGACTACTATTGAAGTGTGATAAGCAAAAAGAAAAATTCATACTGGCTCCATGTTGCCCAGGATAAAAAGGTACCCACTCTTAGTCTCATCACTAGGGCTAATGATGGTGGTAGTAATAGTGCTGAACTTTCAGGTAAAAGTGAAATCCCTGGTGCAGCTAAAGGCCATGGTGTAATTAACCCACTGTAGCAACAAATAAACCACAGAAGCTAATGAAAAAAATTAAGAAGATTATCTACTACAAGTGGCCCCCTGAAGACAGAAAGGAGATAAATGCACTGCTATTTCTATGCCAGAAATCCCATTTTTATATCTGTGGCTACACAAAGAGAGCGCGCCAAAATTGAAAGAGAGAGCAATTATATCAAAGGCAAAGATGCAAAAGGCATTGGCTAAAAATCTTAAGTCTTTATTTGGTGACATCATGCCACAGAAATACTTAAGTGACATCATCTTGAGACAACTGAACGATGAAGCTGAGAAAGAAGGAAATGTGGCTAGGAACCCCCAGAGGAGAGAGGAAAAAAACGAGACACCCCAAAAAATAAGGACCACCAGAGCAGGGCATGTCTGAGCAGCTGGAAGGGGGGTAGGGAAGACAGCTGATGGGGTACCTTTAGGTGATGGAGATAAGCTGTCAGGACAATTAAAGAATACTGCAGTAAAGACACCAAAGAGTAGTGCAAAACAATCCAGGAAGAAGAGCAAGAAGGAGAACGAGACACGCCCAACATGTAAGGACTATAGGAGAGGAAGTTCCCAAATGGCCAGAGGAGGAGTAGGCGGTAACTGGTGGGGTGTCCCTGGGGAAGGAGGGTGCATTGTGGGGGGGGGGAGGAGGATGAAGTGGGACAGGCTAGGAGGCGAGTCGAACTCCTGGTTTATATGGAGAGGGATAGGTAATGCTGGGATTTTGGAGAGAGAAAGATTACCAAAAGTAAACTTAACACCCAAAGTTAGAAGCACGATGAGTGACATGAATAGGGCCATAATCCGTATTAAGGAACCATCTATTGAAATTACGGATATAAATCGGATACAGTATTGTACAGCAAAAAAATTATTGCTGAGATAATCTTATCAACAAGGACACAAGGCCAGAAGAACAGGAGAAACATGAAGGCAGAAAAATACTCTATGGTCCATCCAGTCTGCCCATCTGTTCAATTAATTTAGCTTTATAATTCTCATCACTTCCTCACAGATCCCCTGTATTTGTCCCATGCTTTCTTGAACTCAGATACTGTTTTTCTCTCTACCACTTCCATTGGGAGGCTGTTCCCCACATCCAGCACTCTCTCTGTAACGTCTGTCCCCACATGTTTAGAATGAAGACCTCTGGCCATTTTACTAGCCACCCTCTGCACAGACTCCATCCGGTTTAGATCCCTTTGAAGGTGGGGTCTCCAGAATTGTAGGCACTATTCCAAGTGAGGTCTCACCAGGGACCTATACAGGGGCATTGTCACCTCCCATTCTCTGCTGACCATTCCTCTCCCTAGGCAGCCAAGCATCTTTCTGGCTCTCACTGTCATTTTATCCACCTGTTTGGCCACCTTAAGATCCTCAGATACAATTGCCCCCAGATCCTGCTCTTTCTTTATGCTTGGAAGAAATTCACCTTCAGTACTGTATCTTGCACTGTCCTCTGGTTTTTGCAGCGATTTCATTAGTTTGCTCACCACAGAGTTCAGACTAACTGGCCTCTAGTTCCCAGCCTCCTCCTTACTTCCAGTTTTATGAATAGGAACCACATCCTCCCTTTTACAGTCCTCCAGAACTACTCCAGACTCTAAAGTAGCATTAGCAGGACTGCCAAGACATCTCCAAGTTCCCTTAATACACTCGGATGTATCCCATCTGGCCCCATCGCCTTATCTACTTTAAGTTTGGTTAGCGCCTCATGGAAAATAGATTGAGGTTTACTTCACTTCCGGTCGTATTTGTGTTTGTTTTATGTGGTCCTGCTCTAGGCCCTTCCACAGTGAACACTGAACAGAAATATTTAAGTAATTTTGCTTTTTTTTTCCCCTTCACCTTTGAGTCTCACAGTACCACTTTTGCACTTCCTTCTATCACTAACATATCTTAAAAAAAAAAAAAAAAGTCTTGTTCCCCTGTTTTACCGTATTTGCTCTTTTTTCTTCTATTTGAATTTTTACATTCCTGACTACTTTCCTGGCTTCTCTTAATTTTTCCAGATATCGCCTGTCTTCCTCTTTCTGCAATCTTGTGTAGTTTATGAATGCGAACCTTTTCTCCCTTACCCTTTTCAGCTACTTCTTTAGAAAACCATAACTGCCTCTTTTTCTTCTTCCCTTTATTTACTTCCTAACAAAAAGATGAGTTGCCCTTATGATATCTCTGTTTAGTTTTGCCCACTGCCCTTCAACTTCTCCTTCCCATCCAGCTAACGACTCTTTGAGGTACTTCCCCGTTTTAAGAAAGTTAATTTTCCTGACGTTTAGGACCCTCGCGTTAGAATGAGCCTTCGTCTCTTGTACCCTACCTATTGAACCACTCGATCTGGTGGTCTCCGGACCCCAGCTGATCATCCACTACAACATCAGAAATACTGTCCGTGGTTTGCCCCTCAGACCGCTGCTCCCTACTTTCAGGCCTGGTCCCGGTGCACGCGGCAAGACGCCAATGGTGATCTTGGCCAAGCCGGCCGCTTCTCCATGCCGTGAGACGCTGTTGCACCTGCCCCCCGTGCTTCTGTTTAGGCGCACGCACGTGGCACTGCTTAATTTAAAGGGCCTTCGGCGGGAAAAGCTTCGCCGCACCCCTAGATGACGTTGGACGTGCTGGCCTGTAAAAGGCCCTTGCTCCCTGCAGTCCTTGCCTCGGCAACGGCTCTCCCTACGTTCTGTAGTGTGAGTTGCCTCAGCATTCCCTGTCTTCATTCCTGCATCCTTGTCTCAGCTCCAGCATTCATCGTCCTCGTCTTCTCTTCCAGCAGTCTTAGCCTTCGACTCCAGCCTGGGTGGTCCTTCTTCAGTCATCCTCGTGTTCCTCACCCGCCTGTTCTGCTCCCCATCTGCCAGCCTTGTCTATCCGTCTCTCTTTTCCCTTTGGGCAGATACTCGATATTGACCTCAGGCTGACTTCTGGACCTTCCCATTGCTGCCTGCCTCTGACCACTGCCTGACTTTTGGACCTTCCTGACTGCTGCCTGCCTCCCACCAGAGCCTGCTGCTGTCTATGCCCAACCTTTTCCTGTTCTGACTCTGCTACTTCTCCGCCGGCAGAGGCCCCTACCTGAGACCTGCTGTCCCCGGCACCCAAAGGCTCAATCCGAGGGGGATGTGGGCTAGTAAAGCTGAAGCTCCAACCGGGCCTTTGCCTGATCTGGGTCCATGTGCCAATGGGGGGAGCTGCAGGGCTCCTCCCTGTGGGTTTCGTCAATTCCGCTTTGGTCCAAGGGTCCATGCCAGCAACAGATTGCCGAGGCCGTGGACCCGGAGGACTTGTCCGTTTTCCAGGCCATCCCTGGCCTACCCCTAACATCCTAGCCGCAGATGTGAATCGTCCCACTGCCCGGATAGACACCCTGACTACCCCTGTTGTTCCATCTCCATCAGTAGCGGCACCAGTGCCACCACCAGTAATCAACCGGCCCATACCCCAGTAGGCCGGGGACCCCCAGAAATGTGGACGTTTGAATCGGTGCCACATGCGCTTCTCCCTACAAGCTCCGTTGCTCCCGGACGATTTGTCAGAGACCACCTGCATCCTCTCGCTGTGGGACAGGAAGACCTTCATATGGGCCTCTCCCCTCTGGGAGGGGGCAGATCCATTGCTGCAAAACTTAGCAACAATTTACTGAGCTGTTTAAAACAATCTTCAAGAAGCCTGGTCATATGACTATTATGAGTTTTGATTTACTCCACCTCCACCAAGACACCAGAATATGCAACGGAGCTCAATGGGCGGGAAGGCTGTCTCCTTACTCTCTTCCTTGAAGGTGTCTCGCCCCCAATTAAAGATGAGCTTGCCTCTTGGGAGCGGCTCACCTGTTTGGAAGCGCCGATTGCCACTCAGCAAAGAGGAATGTAACCTGGGAGGGATCTCACCCTGCTTCAATCCCTTACTCTTGGTGCGGTGCCTGCTGGCTGCTTCCGCCGACCTGGGCCAAGTTGAGTTGATGATGTCATCATCTGCCTCCTACCGGGGCCCACTGGGACTGCGGCCTCACTGCTGCTGATTCCTGCAACTTCACGGAGTCGGGACCTGCCTCTGCTGCCATCACGTGGGGGTGACTTAGGGCCTGTTGTCCGGCTCAGCAGCACGGTCTCGCTAATCCAAAGTTAAGTACAAGGACCTTCAGGCATGGAAGAGGAGGAGTAGCCTAGTGGATAGAGCAGGGGGCTACAAACCAGGAGACCAGGGTTCAAGTCCTGCTCTCGCTCCTTGTGATCTTGGGCAAGTCACTTTACCCTCCATTGCCTCAGGTACAAACTTAGATTGTAAGCCCTCTGGGGATAGGGAAATACCTGCAGTACCTGAATGTAATCTGCTTTGAAGTGCAAAAAGAGGAATATAAAATAAAGATGGGAGGACAAGGAGAGCTGGAGTCCAGGATGGGGGCAGCAGGAGGGAGATGAAACAGGAAGGGGGAAAAGAGACAGAAGACAGCAAGCATGGGGGAGGGTCTGAAGGGAGATGAGGAAAATGTTGCTAAAGGAGGAAGAAAGTGGTGGCAGCAGGATTATTCCTCTCCCCCTCAGCCCCCTCTTCTCTCCCCATCCTTCTCTTTAACTCCACTGACCTCCCACCATCCTCTGCTCCCAGCCTTCATCATATTCCCCCCTTTTCACTCTTCAGCCCCTCCTCACTCCCCCTATTTCCATCACCCTCTTATTTTTGCCCTTGACCAGGCACCTTGGTGGTTCCCCCTCCCCCAGGCCTGGCACGGTGCAACGTGCTTTGAAATATGTATTCCTGCTCCTATATTGATGGTTTATATTTCTTGATTTGATTTAATACAAATAAGAGAAGGGGCGTGGCAACCCCCCCACACTCACACTCATACACACACACACACACACATACATATACACACACACTCACTCACACACTCATACACACACACACACACATACACATACACACACTTCAGTCATTGAGTAGCCAGTTCTGGTCTGTGGAAACTTTGGCAGCCCTAGGTGACAGCTTGGGCGGGATGATGTTTCCTAGCAATCCTGGTAGCTTCTGGTACCTGTTGAAAGAAATAAGAAAATGCCTGCCAAAGTCCCTCCCTTTGCCCCATCTGTCCTGGAAGTGAAATTGGCTAACCTGTGGCATCCACTGCAATGTTCGTCTCGCTATTCCGAGTCCCTGCTTGCAATCCTAGTTGAATGCTCACTTGATGCTTGAAGTATTAAGTGCTACCACGACTACCGCTTCTTAACATTTCTGTAGCGCTACGTGACATACGCAGCGCTATACAAACACACAGAAAAGCTCAACAGAGCTTACGATCTAATAAGACAAACATACAGCAGAAGAGACTTGGGGTATAAAGCAAGACAGTGGTTAACAAGACCAAAAGCAGACACTCGGGCATAAGATTGAAAAGCGGTTTCAGAAAGGTGGGTCTTTAGATGGGATTTAAACACGGCAAGAAAGGGAGCCTGACGCCCCAGTTCAGGAAGACGATTCCAAGCTCATGGCGCAGCCAGGTGGAAAGCACAGAGTCTGGAATTGGCCGTAGAGAAAAAGGGCACAGATGGGAGTGACTTATCCGACGAGCAGAGTGCACGAGGAGGGGTGAGAGAGAGATAAGACAGGAGAGGTAGTGAGGTCCTGCAGAGTGAAAGCATTTGTAGGGGAGAGAGAGGAGCTTGAATTATAAGATGGAGTGGATAGGGAGCCAATGCAGTGACTTCAGAAGAGGGGTCTTTGGCGGAAGATAAGTCGTGCAGCTGAATTTAGGACAGATTGCAGTGGAGAGAGGTGGCTCGCCGGGGGACCTGTGAGGAGCAGGTTGTAATAGTCTTAGGTGGGAGGCGATGAAAGAGTGGATAAGGGTTCTGGTGGTGTGTTCAGAAAGGTAAGGACAGATTTTGGCAATGTTATAAAGAAAGATATCAGAGCACCAAGGGCATTAGTATATAGAGAGAAGAGAAGAGGGCCCAGGATGGAGCCCTGAGGCACCAATTGATAGCGGAATGGCAGTAGAGGAGGAACCACCAGAGGAAACGCTCAAAGTGCGAAGGGAGAGGGAAGAAGAGAACCAAGACAGCACAGAGCCCTGAAATCCAAGCAAAGACAAAGTATCAAGGAGTAGGTGGTGATCCACAGTGGCAGAAGCAGCAGACAGGTCAAGGAAGATAAGGACAGAGTAAAGACCTTTGGTTTTAGCCAGAAACAGGTCCTTGGAAACTTTGGCGAGGGCTACTTCAGTTGAATGTAGAGGGCGAAAACCAAACCATACTAGAATGGATCAAGAACGGCTTGAGTTGTAAGAAAGTCAAGACAGCGGCGGTGAACAGCACACGTTCAGGTGGTTTGGAGGCAGAAGGGAGATGGGACAGTAGTTGGCAGGACAGGTAGGATCCAGTGAGGAGTGGCGTGATTACAGCACGTTTGAAGGCAGCAGGAGAGTGAAAAATTGAGGTTGTGACAGAGGGAGGGGATGACTGCAGTGGAGATGGAGCTGAGGGATCGGGTGGGGACAGGGTCAGAGGAACAAGTAGGGAGTTCGGAGGAAGAGAGAGCACGAGCAGTTTCCTGCAATCAGTGTCTTATCTTATTCTTTCCGACTGCAAAATATGTTTATAAATGTATGGGGTACATCGTTTTGGGTTGTTTCGTTTGTAGACTTCTGTTGCTGGAAGGATAAAAGTAAACCAGAGCAACCAGATATGTAGTATGCATAAACCACCCCTTGGAGCCAATACCTCAGTCCTGGCGGTAACGCAAGATGTTCCGGCCTGCCGTGTCAGAAGGATGACGGAGTGCTTCACTGCCGAGATTCATGGTAATGCACTGTAAAAATGTCTAACTGCACTCGTTTTTTATTTGCTTATTCTCTGCATGTACTTTCCTGCGTCTTCTCTTCTATTATTCTTGTATTATGTTTCCTTATTCTTAGCTTATTCTTATCCGCATTACAATTTTTGTTCGTCTTCAATTATTATAGGCACTCAATTTACTGTGACAATGTGAACATTAAGTGCATGGCGTACATGGAACGGGGGTGTATAAAATGCCTAATAAATAAATAAAACTAAACAAATGGAATTTGTGTGTGTGTGAATTACAAAGAGAAATAATGCCACCTCGTGGAATTAACCTCGCTCCCATTACACATGCGTCCAGGCCATGACCAGTTTCACCAGTTCGGCTACCAGTTTGTCCAGTCCTCGAGTACCCCTCTGGTTTTTTGGCCTGCACTCCCTCCCCCCCACCCTGTTAACCCAGACTCCTCAAGCGCTTCAAAGATACCTGGCAATGGTTTTATCCGGACTTGCATCTCATCCAGGACAGAAGTAACTCTGCGCTGGGATGGACCTGGACATCTCTCGGCCCTGCCCTGGAACACCCATGCCCCCAGCAATAGTCTGCCCCCTTTGTTTCCTGATACAAGATATGTGCCCATCGGTACTTGCGCGGGTATATGGGTGGTTTATTAAATCGGGTAGACCCGTGCATGTGCTAGATGCCTGCCCATTTCCTGGTTTTTGGCACCTGAACACTGTTAATAAAACATATCCTCCGTCAAAGTAAGGTCTCTGCATTTGAATTCAGTCAGAAAATGTGCCAGTTCACCTCCTCCAGTAAAGGCCGATCTTATTCGTAGCTGTGGTGACCTATGGGCAGAGCTCAGATCCTGATCCAATTAACCCAGGCAGCGAGCTCCGTTCAGCTCCCAGGCTTCAAAGACAAAGCTGTCCCTCTGAACGACTAAATAAAGGAAGAAGAAAAACGCACACTTAGAGCAAGACAACTCCTTCCCTCCTATGCTGGCTTTCTAACATGGAGTAGAAAAAAAAACCTAAGGGGAAAAAAAAAAAGCAATGCAAAAAAAAAATCACTTTTCAAAAAATAAAATAACAAAAAGCTATTTAAAAAAAAAATCCCCCTTCAAATTAAGGTCGCCACGGCTGAATTCAGCCAGAAAAGGTACATGTTGTAGTTTACTTCCTCTAATAACGGCAGAATGGCTGTCCAGCATGCCTGGGGAATATAAAACAGGCAAACCAGGTTAATATGAGCCCCAAACTGGAAATGCCTCGGCCCAGACGGAGTGCGACTTCTCTCCATCAAGATCTGGCTAACTACAAGAACCGACTGATGAGAAATCCCACGATTAACTTCACGATGGCTAATAACAGCAAGAACACTTCTGCTAAAGGGAGAGCCAAATGTGGTCCCCCAAAAACTATCAGCCCTGCTTGGGAACCCCGCCTTCAAAGTCTTCCAGCAGGGGAAATGTTAAACTCTCCATAATGTACACTCAGACCCCGTTACCTCTATTGATATCCCTATGTACTAGGTATTGTAATAGCTTCCTGTATTCACCCTTGGGGGGAACCACTGGGGGCAGAGCTTAGAGGGGAGGGGGTTGTTTTTATTCATGTGAAGGCAGCTCACCCAAGAAACAAATGCACCGGTGTTTTCCTGTAACAGAGGTTTAGGCTGTAAGGGAGGTCGGGGGGATGGCTAGGCGGGGATTGTTTAATCTTACAACGCAGGTCGATTATAATGAACCTACTGCGAGCCTATGAAAAATGTGATTCTGCTTTATCGCTTCTAAGGTTGCAATTACAGTGCGCACATTCATTATTTTATATTGTTGTCCTTATACTCGGAAATAAGATTTGCTCGTAATTAGACCAGCAAGAAAGAAAGGATATCCTGCCAGCAAATACAGAGGGGAGCACAGAGAGCCTCTTCGGAAATCCCATGTAGATCTGGGTTTGACCCTGCAGTGGTTAATGAAAGGTGAACTTAGACCTATAAATGAAAGATTGATAATTGCAGTTACAGGATAGTGGACCACAGAGAAGATGGTTCACAGCCAGCATAGAAAACAGTGGTAAAACAGACAAATGCAGGTTCTGTAAATCAGAACTGGGAGTGGTTACACAGTCTCGTCGCTGGATGGTGACCTGCTGATGTCAGGAGGCCTCGATACAGAGAGGCACAGCCAGGATAATACATTGCCTTGAAGTGTCCACAGTAACCCACGGAGTCCCCTTATTGTTTAAAAGTAATGCAAAACATGGCAGCAAAGCTGATTTTTTTGGGTATCCCAGGAGAGCAAGTGCAGATCCATTGCTAAAACAGTTGAACTGGCTACTGGGTCAGCAAATAGCACACTTGAAGGTAATATGTTTGATGTTTAAGGTAGTTCAGGAGAAGGGGGCAGTGTGTCTGCAACAGATGGTGAAAACTATATCCCGAGGAGACATCTTCAGTCAGCATCTGAGGCTTTGTTCTGTGTACCAGCTGTAAGGAAAGTTGGTAAAAGTACTGTGTGGAAAATAATTGTCTCAATAATCGGCCCAGAATTGTGGAATTCGGTTCCAGGAAAAGTGTGGATGGCACCGTTACCCGCCCTTCCATAAGAAGGTGAAAGGTTGGCTATTTCTATCTTAACTAGCGGGCCTCTGTTGTTCGTTGTAGTATGGGTATTCCATTGACCGGTGGGAGAGGTCAAGTGTTATTTGTATTTTATGCTGATTTTATTCATTTGGTTATGTTTTAATTTTATTTTATTGATTGTTTTGTAATTGCTATTTTGCTGTACACTTCCCAGACCAGGAATTTTCCTGAGTGAGCAGCCTCTAAGAATGAATAAATAAATAAATACATAAATGACACTTCCAATGGAAGTGGGAAGTAAGCATGAAATGAATAAGTGCTGGATACTCTACAGACGTCTGGGGACCTCTGAATTGAAATCTATTCTCTCTATAGTGAATCTGTGAATTTACCAGAAAGTCAGCTGATTTGCAGGCTGCCACCCCTCCCGTCTAAGCTATGGACAGTACAGTTCAACGTTTCCTACTTGTGCTGCCTTTGCACTCCGCTGCGTCTCCCATGCGCAGTGTGAATTTATTTCACTCCCCTCCCTCCTTGCCGGCTCTCCAGGTAAAAGGCAAAGAAGCAAAGCTCACCCCTGACCTGAGTAAAGAGATGCCCAGGATGCAGAAAGCAACCATTAGGCTGAACCACTTCACTGCGGTTGCTTGAGAGGTTTTGTGACTTCAGATAAACCCCCTTTTCCCTTCTTTAGTGCTGGGTTGGTTACTTCTTTTTTTATTTATGTTCAACCTCACAGGTGCATCAGAGCAGACCCTGACGCAATCCTTCTCGAACCACTGCTGCCCCCCGTTGTTTCCGTGCTCCTGCTGGCTCTTAACTGTAAGCAAAGGCAAGAGATAACTACACTGAAAGGGGAGCGACTCGGGAGTGGGCAATTGCAGTCCTCAAGGGCCGCAAGGGGGTTGAATTTTCAGGATAACCCTAAAATCACTCTGCATGGGATAGATATGCACACAACTGAGGCAGTGTGCACTGTGCAGGCAAATCTCTCTTATGCTTATATACTAGGGATATATCCTGCAAACCCGACTGGTTGGCAGAACCTCGGGGACTGGCGCTGCCCACCCCTAATGTAACTGATGGGCAATCATACTTCAAACTCAGTCCTCGAGGGCCGCAACCCAGTGGGGTTTTGGGGGGATTCCAACAATGAATATGCACTGATGAGGAAGCCCAAGCAGCCATCCAACCCCCTACATCAGAACTGCATCCGCACATGGCACAGGTGCCCCGGTGCGGCAAATGACTCGTTGAACAAACGGCAGATTAAAAAACTTCCCTACGCACAGAGACACTGACATATGCGCACAGCCTGAAAAGCAAAGTGACACATGCCAATAGCAAAGGCAAGCCACGGGCAAACAAGTTGGCCCCTCCTCCCTTCCCCTCTCCCTTCCCTCCTTCGAAGTAGAGAGCAATGCTGCAGTTGCCTCAAAAGCATCAAGCCTTATTGGTAAAGGGTAGTAATCCCATGCCTTCTGTTAAGGGGAGTAACTGGGGCTCTGGATTACCGCACCCCAGACGCATGACGCTGCTCTTCTTGGCACTGAATCCCAGCTGCCAGATCTCTGACCATTCTTCCAGCTTTCTTAAATCCCTTATCGTTCTCTCTGCTCCTCCTGGCGTGTCCACTCTGTTGCAGATCTTAGCATCCTCCGCACATAGACATCCTCTACCTTCTATTTCTTCTGCAACGTCGCCGAGAAAGATATCGAACAGACCTGGTCCCAACACCAATCCCTGTGTCACTCTGTCGGTCATGGAGACGGCGATTGTCCTGAAGATGCCACAGGCAGGGTAAGGGCAAGCAGCAAGTGCAGAACGTTACATGATGTTCCTGCAGTGCCCTTAGCTGCTCCAGGAGAGGGGACACGTAAAGTGAGCACATGAGCAGTAGTAGTAGTAGTAGTGTGTGTGTGAGTGTTAGAGAAAGTGTGTGAGTCTGAGACAGAGTATGCGTATATGTCTACCTGCAAAGCATGTGTGTCTGTGGCTGAGAGAGTGCGTCAGTGTGCGAGCATGTCTAAGAAAGCGTGTGTGTCGGTTTCTGAGAGAGCGAGAGAATGTGTGTGCATGAGTGTGATCCACCCCTCTTTCCCCACCAATCTTAGGCGCACCGGCTATGCTGAAACCACTGCGCCATAACATGGTTTCAGCTACTTTTTACCCAAGCGGGAGACTTTACACAGTGGATCTAGTGACTTTTGTTTTAAAGTAGGAGTTGGCAACACTGCTGAGTCTCCATCTTCTTCCCTGCTTATTGTGTCTGCTCATGCAGCACAGAACCCATGCAACTGCGCCTATGATGTTTATTTTTCTATCCCAGGTTCCTAAAAGAATCCTTGCAGTGCTGACTCGGAAGAGTTCAGAGTCATTTCTGCTTCACAGCAAATGTTTCTCCTGGAGGCATGGGATGGGGGTGCAGGGCTTCCCCCAGGGCACATACCCAGTTCTGTACCCAGAGCAATGAGACTGGGCCAGAAAGAAGGAAATCCCATACAAACTGAGAAATAGAAGAAGCTGGACTGCTACAGATCCCTGCTCTAGCCAAAATCTTCTTCTAGGTAACAACCATACCCATGAAAAGGCAACACCTCAAATATTATATAATGCAGGGCTTCCCCCAACCTGTCCTGGGGACCCCGCAGCCAGTCAGATTTTCAGGCGGTGCACAATGAATATGCAGGCGATAAATTTGCATGCCACGGGTACTCAGCACGTGCAGATTTATCTCCTGCATATTCATTGTGCACCGCCTGAAAATCCGACTGGCTGTGGGGTCACCAGGACAGGTTGGGGGAAGCCCTGCATTATATAATATTTGTAGTCAAGAACACCAATACACTTCCTATTGTGTGTGTGTGGGGGGGGGTGGGGGTGTAGACTTATCAAACAGAAGAAGCTGGACTGTGCTCTATCCATAAGGACATAAGAAGTTGCCATACTGGGTCAGATCGAGGGTCCATCAACTCAGCATCCTTTTCCAATAGTGGTCAATCCAGGTTACAAGAACCTGGCAATTACCCAAACACCAAGAAGATCCCATGCTACTGATGCCAGTAATAGCAGAGGCGATTCCCTAAGTCAACTTGATTAATAGCAGTTAATGGACTTCTCCTCCAAGAACTTATCCAGTCCTTTTTTAAACCCAGCTACGCTAACTGCACTTACCACATCCTCTGGCAACAAATTCCAGAGCTTAATTGTGTGTTGAGTGAAAAATATTTTTCTCTGATTAGTATTAAATGTGCTACTTGCTAACTTCATGGAATGCCCCCTAGTCCTTCTATTATTCGAAAGTGTAAATAACTGATTCACATTTACCCGTTCAAGACCTCTCGTGATCTTAAAGACCTCTATCATATCCCCCCTCAGCCGTCTCTTCTCCAAGCTGAACAGCCCTAACCTCTTCAGCCTTTCCTCATAGGGGAGCTGTTCCATCCCCTTTTTCATTTTGGTTGCCCTTCTCTGTACCTTCTCCATCGCAACTATATCTTTTTTGAGATGCGGCGACCAGAATTGTACACAGTACTCAAGGTGCGGTCTCACCATGGAGCGATATAGAGGCATTATGACATTTTCCGTTTTATTAACCATTCCCTTCCTAATAATTCTCAACATTCTATTTGCTTTTTTGACTGCTGCAGCACACTGAGCTGATGATTTCTAAGTATTATCCACTATGATGCCTAGATCTTTTCCCTATGGACTACCCAGTTCTTCTTTTTTCTTCATTCTGGCAAATCTGCAAGGCTGTATAGGCAAGAGGCTGATTGAATTGAATGTGTGTTTGTCCATATGGGATTCCAAGTACTTGAGCAAGTATTTTCAAATACATGTGTACATGTTATATTTTTCACACACATAAAATGTAGGCATGTATGTTTATACAATGGGGAGAGAAAGCATGCATTCTCGTACATTGGAAATATTCACACATACTGAAACAATACTCATGTACTTTCAGAAGAAAACTACGCAGTACTTTATAAAGTGTGCAGCTTGTGCCAGACAGTTCATAAATTACTGGCATTAATCTCCCCACAGTCAGTTACATGCGCAGATGGTGTCCTGCGGATGGGTTTGAAAGTTGGGCTCCCTGTGTATTGTTATCTTAATAGTACCATAGGAATACTGCACCATGGAATGACAAGTTACTGCAGCTCACCCAGCTACAATAAAACCATGTAACATGGCTTCAAACCAATGGGATTTCAGTCGTCCCCCTGGTAAGTCATATTGTTAGCAGAAGTGGACCCACCTTACGGCACATCTTGCTTATAATCAGGGATGGAAATTGTTTTAGAAAATTGAGGCTCCAGTAAAAATTCTCAGTAGCGGTTCTAATTTTTTTTTTTTTTTATGTTTTAAATTCTTTTCTTGTTAATATTTTTTCTCTCCTGTTCCTCTCCCAAGATTTTTCCTCCCCTCCTGCTGTCTTTCTCCCTCACTTTATCTTTTCTTCTGCAGCCTTAGTGGCTGCTGCTGCTCTCCTCCCTAGCTCTTCCTCCTGACCCAAGCCCTGACCGCTGTTGTTCCCCCCTCTCCTCCTGGCCCCAACCCCAGATGCCCTGGGTCTCAGTTGCTCACACCGGTGCCAGGAATGTTAGGCAGGGTCATCGCAAGAAGTGAGCAAGGAGGGTGAGCACCTGAGGTGCCAAGAAGGGAGGGCGAAGGGGGAGGGTTCCAGCCTGCCCTTTCGAGTCAGTCTGTCTGCCTGCAAACATGCATGCTGTAAAATGAAGGGAGATATAGAAAGCAACCCTTGCTTGAAGCATCATTTTGTTCATCAACTACCCTGTTGTTAGGAAACATAGTTTTTCCTAGCTTTTCTCAAAGACAAGTCTACGGCCTTTGTTGTCACATTCTGCTAGAATATTCCCCTTTCTGACCAATCCACTGACTACTGGGCCTTCCAAATTAAATTAGGACCACATTCTTGAACAGGTTGGTGTGATTTTATTTTTACTAAGGAAAGACAAAAATATTCTTGCTTAAGAAAAAAAAAAAAAAAGATCCTCTTGCTAGTATCATATTTTATTTCTGGTTTAAGCAGAGCCTTTCCGCCGGAGGGTGCTGTTCCCTTAATAAAGTGCCAAAGCTCGGTTTCTTTTGAATATATGTTGAAGGGGAAAGGGTTAAATGACCATCAGGAATGTGAGGAACGGGTTATTTATTACAAACGCACTAGCACAACCAGGCAGGTTTTCAGGATATCCACCATGAATATGCATGAGATAGATGTTCATACAAGGGAGGCAGTGCATGCAAATCTAACTCATGCATATTCATTGTGGATATCCTGAAGACCTGGACTGTTGATGGTTCTTGAAGGCCAGAGTTGGCGAACCCCTGCTCTAGCAGAAAATCTCACCTCAGTCACACATTAAAAAAAAACAAAAAACAGATAGACCCTAACCAAATACCGAATAAGTGATTAGAAATAGAAAGAGGCAGACAAACTAAACTGGAAACCCCAAGAAGCCAGACTCTGTGTACAGTGCAACACTGGAGAAATAGAAACAGAAATGCAAAATACAAAGAAATCAAAGATGCATATTTCCCAAAACTAACAGAGAAAATCCAAGACTTCCCACTAAAGGAGCAAGATAAACTTTGGGCGGTCCTGGGAGAAAGAGGAAAAACAACAGCTAAATATGTGGTATCATGCCAGCAGGCCAGAAATTATTTCTGACTAGGGACAATACATGAGAGAAAATGTGCATGTTATGTGCATGCACATTTTCTCTCATGCATTTTCACTGTGGATATCCTGAAAACCCGACCCGGCTGCGGGGGATCCCCAGGACAGGGTTGGGAACCACTGGCTTAGAAGGAGGAGATTTACAAACCCAGCCCTGGATGGCTGCCCCTCCCGGCATGGATGGAGCTGGTTGGCAGCTGTGACTGTAGCCGGAGCCTCAGCAGCTTTTTGCCAGTCCCAAGATGGCGCCTGCACGAGACCCTGAGACAAGAGATCTGAGACCACGGGACCTCCGCTCTGTTTCTCTCAGTGTTGCCAACCTCGCTTATTTACCGCGAGATTGGGCTTCTTTTTGGCGGTTTTTTTTCCGATTCGCTAGTTGCTTTTAATTGGGCTATTTTTTCTGCCAGTCGCGTTTTTTTGGGCTTGTTGGCGGGACTTGTACTCTGATGTTACAGTGATTGGCTGCTGCTGCTGCTGCTGCTGCTGCGGCTGCGGCTGCGGCTGCTGCGGCTGCTGCGGCTGCTGCTGCTGCGATGAAGCCTGTCCATAGCAGGCGCACCCTATCCCTATATTGCAGCAGTAAGCCAATCAGAGCAGGAGCTGCAAGCCTTGTTGATGCACACGTCAGGAGCACATTTTGTGGGCAGACCCAGCCAGCACCGCATCGCACGTGGGCGGAACGGGAAGGCCAGCAGCGCAGCATTGGAGAGCAACAGCAAAGGAATCCAGAGTGTGCAGCTACAGCCAGGTATCAGGAGGGAAGGAGTTAGTATGTTGGGAGAGGGTAATGAGTGTGTGGGGGGGCCAGAGATGTGCTGGGAGGGGGGAATGAGAGTGTGTGGGGGGGCAGAGATGTGCTGGGAGGGGGGAATGAGAGTGTGTGTGTGGGGGGGGGCAGAGATGTGCTGGGAGGGGGGAATGAGAGTGTGTGTGTGTGGGGGGGGCAGAGATGTGCTGGGAGGGGGGAATGAGAGTGTGTGTGTGGGGGGGGCAGAGATGTGCTGGGAGGGGGGAATGAGAGTGTGTGTGTGGGGGGGGGGCAGAGATGTGCTGGGGGGGCAGAGATGTGCTGGGAGGGGGGAATGAGAGTGTGTGTGTGGGGGGGGGGCAGAGATGTGCTGGGAGGGGGGAATGAGAGTGTGTGTGTGGGGGGGGGCAGAGATGTGCTGGGGAGGGGGGGAATGAGAGTGTGTGTGTGGGGGGGGCAGAGATGTGCTGGGAGGGAGGAATGAGAGTGCGGGGGGGGGCAGAGATGTGCTGGGAGGGAGGAATGAGAGTGCGGGGGGGGGGGAGAGATGTGCTGGGGAGGGAGGAATGAGAGTGCGGGGGGGGGGGAGAGATGTGCTGGGAGGGAGGAACGAGAGTGCGGGGGGGGGGGGGAGAGATGTGCTGGAGGGGAGGAATGATGAGTGCGGGGGGGGGGGGGAGAGATGTGCTGGGAGGGAGGAATGAGAGTGCGGGGGGGGGGGGGGGAGAGATGTGCTGGGAGGGATGGAATGAGAGTGCGGGGGGGGGGCAGAGATGTGCTGGGAGGGAGGAAATGAGAGTGCGGGGGGGGGGGGCAGAGATGTGCTGGGAGGGAGGAATGAGAGTGTGCGGGGGGGTGGGGCAGAGATGTGCTGGGAGGGAGGAATGAGAGTGTGCGGGGGGGGGGCAGAGATGTGCTGGGAGGGAGGAATGAGAGTGTGCGGGGGGGCAGAGATGTGCTGGGAGGGAGGAATGAGAGTGTGCGGGGGGGGGCAGAGATGTGCTGGGAGGGAGGAATGAGAGTGTGCGGGGGGCAGAGATTTATTTATTTATTTATTTAACATTTTTATATACCGAACTTCATGACAAGCTTCATATCAGGCCGGTTTACATCAAACTTGGGGGTTAACTGAACAAAAAACCGTATAACAAGAAGGCCGAGGCGCAGATACAAATAACAGGGGGAATGAACTTGGAGGCTAGGGTAGCCAGGAAGTAAAGGACAGAATAAACTGGAGAATGAACATGAATGGATATACAATTACTGGATATACAATGAATATATGAATGGATATACAATTACACATACAGAGATGTGCTGGGAGGGGGGAATGAGAGTGTGTGTGGGGGGGGCCAGAGATGTGCTGGGGGGGGGGGGAATTAGAGTGTGCGGGGGGGGGCCAGAGATGTGCTGGGAGGGGGGAATGAGAGTGTGCGGGGGGGGGGCCAGAGATGTGCTGGGAGGGGGGAATGAGAGTGTGCGGGGGGGGGGGGGCCAGAGATGTGCTGGGAGGGGGGAATGAGGGTGTGCGGGGGGGGGCCAGAGATGTGCTGGGAGGGGGGAATGAGAGTGTGCGGGGGGGGGCCAGAGATGTGCTGGGAGGGGGGAATGAGAGTGTGCGGGGGGGGGGGGCAGAGATGTGATGGGAGGGGGATGGAATGAGAGTGTGCGGGGGGGGGGGGGCCAGAGATGTGCTGGGAGGGGGGAATGAGAGTGTGCGGGGGGGGGGGCCAGAGATGTGCTGGGAGGGGGGGAATGAAGAGAGTGTGGGGGGGGGGGGACTGAGAGTGTGCGGGGGGGGGGCCAGAGATGTGCTGGAGGGGGAATGAGTGTGTGGGGGGGGGGCCAGAGATGTGTGTGGGGGGGGCCAGAGATGTGCTGGGAGGGGGGAATGAGAGTGTGTGGGGGGGGCCAGAGCTGTGCTGGGAGGGGGGAATGAGAGTGTGGGGGGGGCCAGAGATGTGTGTGGGGGGGGCCAGAGATGTGCTGGGAGGGGGGAATGAGAGTGTGTGTGGGGGGGGGCCAGAGATGTGCTGGGAGGGGGGAATGAGAGTGAGTGTGGGGGGGGGGCCAGAGATGTGTGTGGGGGGGGCAGAGATGTGCTGGGAGGGGGGAATGAGAGTGTGGGGGGGGCAGAGATGTGCTGGGAGGGGGGGGAGTGAGAGTGTGTGTGGGGGGGGCCAGAGATGTGCTGGGAGGGGGGAATGAGAGTGTGTGTGGGGGGGGCCAGAGATGTGCTGGGAGGGGGGGGTGGGGAGAGGGGTATGAGTATGTGAGGGCATTAACTACTATAAAAGAAATAAAATGTTTCAATCTCACGTGTTTTGGGCTTTTTTTGGACTTGTTTTTCTGGAAAAAAGTGCTTGTTCTTTCATGAAAACCTGGCAACACTGACTGTGACTGAAACCGGAGGCTCAGAAGCTTTTTGTCAGTCACAAGATGGCACCTGCATGGGATCCTGAGACCACAGGGCTTCCTGTCTCTTTCTCTGCACAGATCCCTCCCTCCTAACCCGGAACATTTCTTTGCAGCTTCTCCGCAAGCCCTCGCCCCTTGAGAGAGAAAGCAGAGCCTGAAGAAAGAGAGAGAGAAGGGAGAGAGCCTGCAGCTTCCTCCCCCCAGGAGAGCAGGAGAGAGCATGGCCGAGGCCGAGCCTGCACAGGTAAGGCTGGCAGAGGGGAACAGGCAGAGGCAACTTATTACTCCCGGAAGGAATATTTCTTTGTCCTTAACACAGCAGTTTTGCAAAATGATCTGCTGGGCTACTCAAGCTCCGCCGACAGAGGAAATAAAGGCGCAGGAAATCAAACAAAAGGAATGAAGCAGAGCAGCGGAAACCGGCACAGGCCGGAGCTCAGCAGGGGCTTTTTTTTTTTTTAAGGTACCCCTGTGTGTGAGAGTCTGGATCAAGTGTAGATAGATTTGATAAGGTCCATTTTTATCTGCTGACTATACCTGGTTATCCAGTTAACTTTGCTCCTCCCTAGAACATCCCCGCCTTATGTGGTTAAATTCTAGAATTTACCAAGATCAATGTCTGACTATGTGGGTTGTTTTTTTCAATTAGATGGATTACTTTTAAGTTATCTGCCTAAATGGCTTTCGAACATGGACCTCAGTGTGTTTGGAGAACACGTATGACATAGATTAAGGGAATAATTGGCAGCTTTCATTATAGATGAAATCAGATTGTGAAAAATCAGTGAATGCTGTTAATTGTCCCCTTGATGTCATACTGTGGTTCTCAAAACTGATGATATCGCTGACCCACTTACAAAATTGTCTAATAACTCTTGAGTGAAAGAGTTTTACCATCAGATACTGAAGCAAGTAGCCATACCTCCTAAAATAAAAATTATAGTCACAAGCTGATCAAAGAGTTAGCTGATTAAAAGCCAATTCATTTTAATACATGTTAACAAAAGTCATTTGGAGCGGCATTTTTAAAGGGTTGCAGGATTTCTTGGATGAATATGATGGTCTTGACCAATTGCAGTTGGGTTTTAGGCCAAAAAATTCCACTGAGCTTCAGATGAGATCAAGACTTAGATATTCTCTGGATGAGTTTTGACTCTGCCACTGATTGCATTCGGGTGCTGCTTATCTCACGACGTGGCTGAAACTGTATCTCAGGTACGCTTCTGGCATGGCTCACCAAGTATTTGATGAATGCTACAAGTAAACTATGGACCACAATCCTCCTGGTACCGTAAAGTCCAGGGTACCATATGGATCATCGTTATTAATATATATTTAAAACCTGCAGGCTTAGGGCTTCATTATCAGATGGTATCCAATTTTTTTCACAATTCTGATGAGGTTAATACTTGAGCGCAGTGAAAAGTTGGTTTAACGCATAACAAATTAATACTTAATATAGCCAAAATGGAAATTATCTGACTCGGCAGATTGCCATCTTCCTTTTTCCCATCTACGTTTATGCTTGAAAGAATTTCTATCCAAACGAGTGCCCACAGCGATATACAACAATACAAATTTCAAATATATAATAATAATAAATAACAAAAAGCATAGGTAACAATTATATCCTGTAGAAAATAAACAAACAATGTGCATACTGATATCCAAGCATCAAACTAAAAAAAATGAAGATAAGACCAAATCTAAAAATCAGCAATGCAAATAACTCGTGAAAATGCTTGCGTGAACAAGATCCTTTTCCCTGCTGTCCTGAATTCACAATTATCAGCCCCAATTGAAGTTCCATAGTTTGGATTCTGTTTTTTGTTTTTGTTTTTTTTTCAATTTAGATTTATTGAATGTTGTCACAATACAAATGAGCAATATAAAATATCTTAATTCAATACCTTGTTTTGATTTAGAACAAATACCCCTCCCTTCCAGCCCCCAACTTGAAACGTTCCCATCTCCCCATTTACCTTCACACATGCCTGAGGTGCATGGTAAAGACTTCTCGCCCTGTGAAGAAAAAAGGTCAAAGTCCCAGTTCTCCATTAGTTTGAAAGGAATGACCAGTGTACCCTATCAAACGCTTTTTTCAATGTCGAGGGAACGCAGTAAGGAAGGAACCATGCTCTCTATTGACCCTCATAATAAATCGATAATCTTGCAGGATGTTATCAGCCGCCATTCGGCCCG
>NW_021820345.1:903024-930826 GCF_901001135.1 Rhinatrema bivittatum
TAATGATTCATTCAGGCGCCAGAATTTACTGCCAGGATCTACATCCTGGAAAAAAATATCGATCCAGACCGGAGCATGATCTGACCATGTAATGTTACCTATGTCAGTAGCATGCACCCTGTTCTGCAGCAACTTATCCACCAAGAAATAATCTATGCGAGAATAGGAGTTATGTGGAGAGGAATAGAACATATAGTTACGTGACTTAGGATGTCTTTGCCTCCATATATCCACCAAGCTCCACTGCTTCATTATAGTAGAGAGCATGTTCCTTCCCCCATGAGGAGACTTGGGTGTCGGGGATGACAAATCAAGATGTGGGCATCGAATAAAATTAAAATCCCCCCCAACCAACAAGAGCCCTTCAGCGTGAGTCAATAGGATTTCCCCAAGAGAATGCAGAAAAGACAAATGGTTTCGATTATGTGCATAAGTTTAACAAATGTAAATCTCAGTTTTAGCAGTAAAAAAACTGCCATGCAGGTCTGCCAGTTGAAATAGAATGTCAAAAAACAAGTTGACCGGATATCGAAATGCCTCTCCTTGTATATTTCTCCCCACAAGTGCTCGCAGCAAGATATTGATAAGGAAACTCTTCGTAAATAGTAACTTCTCATGCCTTGTTCTCAGATGGGCCTCCTGTAATAAAGCAATGGAGGCTCTCTGAGAAGATAGCCCTTGGTAAAGCGCTGGGTATTCAGGCCTTTAACGTTAATAGACGATGCGAATAGCCATTTAGAAAAGTAAAAAGGTGACCACTCCAATGAGCCCACTAGCGTAATTGGGGTACCATACAAAAGATCCGCATTTCCTGTCTTGTATATTCCATGAATAGTTTGGCTGAAAAAAACATTCACCCGGTTCTATAACCCTCCCCCTCGACCCCACTCTCAACAATAGGATCTACCAGAAACCTCATGTAGATCTCCCCTGCCAGGGTAAGCAGTGACAGTCAAAGGAAGAATGAAGGCCCATCCACACTCCCTGTAAAGGGGCATGAACATAAGTCATTAAAAGAAACATCACTATGAAAATAAGATAAGAATGAGTACAGCATAAGCACCCTTATGGACAGTAACTCAAAACACCAAGCAACATAATCAAGTAATATAAACTTGTCATGTCCGGAAGAAAAGGAGATGTAATTAGGAGTAGAGAAAACTTCGCCCAGTCTAGTGTGGCGCAGGACTGCTCCATCAACCCTGGGCCGAGAGCGCAGAGCGGGATTCCTCCGAATGCCTTCACAGCCTGCTGCCATCTTGGAAAGGCGTTGGTCTGGATCGCAGAGTTAGCTGGCTTCGGTGTTGCGAATTTCACTGGCAGATTAGCCTTTGTAAAGACATCAACAGCCTCAGTTAAGGTCTTAATGCCATTCAGTACACATTGCAGACCAAAAGGGAAAGTCCACCGATATGGAATGTTTTCAGCTCTCAATGCCTCTGTTACCTCTTTTAGCTCAAGGCGCTTGCGAAAGGTTACCAGTGCCAAATCATTAAAATATTGCAATGGCGTAACCCTCCCAGCGCCGCTCTGCTGTCCTCCTTGCTGCCTCATAGATTCGAGACTTAAGCAGGTAACTATGTAGGCAGATGATTATATCTCGAGCCCGGTTAGGAAGCTTAGGGCACGATGCCTGATGAGCACGCTCAAAGATAATTCCTTGTGGTGAATATTCCAATGGCTCTGTGTCCTCCGTAGTATTAGCCCAGGAGGGGACTCACCGATCTTCACCGCCACCTCCCTGGCGCTCGAAAATTCCGGCAGCTCAGGAACCCCTCTAATATGCAAATTACACTGCCTAGAGCGGTTCTCTAGGTCTTCCAGCTTTTCTAGCAAAGAATCCTGTTCCGTTTATAGATTTTTCTGTTGTTCTGCTAAGCGTATTCAAGGAGTCGCTCTGGCCATCTGTGCGGGTCTCGAAATCATCCACGCAGCCTCCCAAGGACGCCATGTCTTCCCGCACTTCCGCGCTGGACGCCAAAAAATCGATCTTCTGCTGCGTCATATCAGGGCAGAGCTCCATAAAACAACCACGCATTTCATCTCTTGTGGGTAGCTCGGGAGACCCCGGCCCGTTGCCAGAGGAGCCCTTGCTCTGTTACCAGCTCCTTGCTGCCAAGACTTGCTTCGGCCTGGGCGCCATCTTCGCCCTCATCCTTGTTGCTATGTTTTGTAAAGGAAAATTGCTTTAAATCCGCTGTTTTTCGCTTTGCTGCCATCTGCGATGGGTGATGAGGCAGTATAGCCACTTGAATGCTCCAGAGGCACACAAATGGTTGATATAGGCGATGGATTCAGTGAATGAGGGGCAGGAGCTCTGTAGTTAAGCTTCCTTCTCCAACGATAACGTCACTAACCTCTCCTTGGGTTCTGTTTTATTATCTGATAAATTAATCCCTGTAAAATATCCTGGGTCCCAGCTCCAAGTCCTCCTGGCCTGGACTCGTCTCCCACAGAGAGAGTTTGTGCGTTTGGAAGCTGCTGAGTTTGATTGGCTGATTCAGCTTTTTCCTGTGGGTAATTTTTTCATTCCCTTCCTTGCAGGGCGCATCTCCCAGCCCCTGCAGTTTGCCGTTTGGTCTGGAATACAGTACTTTGTGGTACCTAAAAGCACATTCTTTAAGCTTTTTTTATCAGAAAACCACGTTCAGAGAGTAGATTGCGACAATCCTATCTAAGGAGTCCCTATAAACTGCTTGGTCACTGCTAGCGCAAGGGGAACAAGCCTCCCATTTTTAAAACAATTTCTAAATGATTGGATATTGTAATTCAGATCTTCAGAGGGATACCTGTGCTATCCTTTAAGTCTCATCCTCAGATTGGTTAGTCTGTAATGTGCAACCTGCCTCTTGACATTTTTGGATATTGTAAATGCATTTTTCATTTTTAATAACTACGGTAAGTACATTTTCACATGACTGCTCTACTCTTCTTCATTCTGACTCCTACATTATTTTTCAGTAGGGGGCTGGGGGGAGGGGAGTTTGTGGATGTTGCCCTGCTCCCACCTGCCAGTTTCCCTGAAGTCAATAGTCCAGACTTGGGCTGTCTGATTTCCCAAATTTATACCATTTATTTCTTTAGGAGACAGACCAATCATGAAAAGAGATTTGGGATTCAAGAGCAGTCATTGGGCCTTTATCAAAGATATTTTTGCACATGCTTTATCTATGGAAATGGGGATTTTTAGTAACTGTTCAACCTACATGAGGGTAAAATTGCACGTGTAGTGCCACCAGGTCTGCCATTTTACCCACAGTTGGAAGAGACGTTCCTGGGCTAGGGATGGAGTGGCATTTTCAAAATGTGAGTATACTTTTGAACTTTCAAATGTGTGGATTTTAAAATCATTCATTCAAATGATTTTTTTAAAACCCCTATGCGCCCCAGAGCTGGGAGATACATGCGAGACTCGGCCTGGCGCACACTACGCGGATTTTAAAACCTACGCAGGTACGCGCATCTCCCCTGCCTTGTGCACAAATCACAGATAACAAAAAGGGGAGGAGCTTGGGTGGGTCGAGGTTGTGGCATGAAGTCTGCACATAAGTATTGACGTGCACAAACGCACGCCGAGGTACACTACCACGTAACTGTACTTCTGCTATGGATGACATGCAAGTTATAAAATAACAAAATCTAAGCTAGTCCAAATTATCCCTATCAACTGAGAAGCAGGTTGTTAATACAAACAAAAAGCACACTTTGAAATGTCTGTATGTCAATGCCAGAAGTCTAAGAATTAAAATGGGAGAGTTAGAATGTATAGCAGCAAATGATGAGATTGACATAATTGGCATCACAGAGACTTGGTGGAATGAGGATAACCAATGGGTTATATCAGGGTACAAATTATATCGCAATGATAGGGAGGATCAATTTGGTGGGGGTGTGGCACTTTATGTCTGGGAGGGTATCAAGTCCAACAGGATAAAGATCATACAAGAGACTAAATGCTCAATAGAATCTATGTGGGTAGAAATCCCATGTGTATTGGGTAAGAGTATAGTGATAGGGGTATACTGCCGTCCACCTGGCCAAAATGATGAGATGAACGATGAAATGCTAAGAGAAATCAAAGAAGCTAACCAATTTGGCAGTGCAGTAATAATGAGAGATTTCAATTACCCCAATATTGACTGGGTAAATGTAATATCAGGACAAGCTAGATACGTAAAGTTCCTGAATGGATAAATGACTACTTCATGGAATAATTAGTTCAGGAATCGACGAGAGAGGGAGCTATTTTAATCTAATTTTTAGTGGACTGCAGGATTTGATGAGAACGGTAACGGTTGTGGGGCCACTTGGCAATAGTGATCATAACATGATCAAATTGTATCTAATGACTGGAAGGGGGAACATAAGAACATGCCATACTGGGTCAGACCAAGGGTCCATCAAGCCCAGCATCCTGTCTCCAACAGTGGCCAATCCAGGCCATAAATCCTGGCAAGTACCCAAAAACTAAGTCTATCCCATGCTACTGATGCTAGTAATAGCAGTGGCTATTTTCTAAGTCAACTTAATTAATAGCAGGTAATGGACTTCTCCTCCAAGAACTTATCCAATCCTTTTTTAAGGATATATGTAAATCTGTAAATCTATATCTCTAACACTAAATTTTCAAAAGGGAAACTTTGATAAAAATGAAAAGTGCAGCAACAAAGGTTAAACCAGTACAACAGGCTTGGACATTGTTTAAAAATTCCATCTTAGAAGGACAGGCCAGATGTATTCCATGCATTAAGAAAGGTGGAAGGAAAGCAAAACCATACCGGCATGGTTAAAAGGTGAGGTGAAAGAGGTTATTTTAGCCAAAAAAAATCCTTTAAAAATTGGAAGAAGGATCCATCTGAAGAAAACAGGAAAAAGGATAAGCATTGTCAAGTTAAGTGTAAAACACTGATAAGACAGGTGAAGAGAGAAATTGAAATGAAGTTGGTGGTAAAGGCAAAAACTCATAATAAAAACGTTTTAAAATATATCTGAAATAGGAAACCTGCAAGAGAGTCGATTGGACCATTAGATGACCGAGGGGTTAAAGGGGCTCTTAGGGAAGATAAGGCCATTGCAGAAAGACTAAATGAATTATTTGCCTCCGTGTTTACTAATGAGGATGTTGGGGAGATACCAGTTCCGGAGATGGTTTTCAGGGGTGATGAGTCAGACGAACTGAACGAAATCACTGTGAACCTGGAAGATGTAGTAGGCCAGATTGACAAACTAAAGAGTAACAAATCACCTGGACCAGAAGGTATACATCCCAGGATTCTGAAGGAACTAAAAGATAAAATTTCAGACCTATTTAGTTAAAATTTGTAACCTATCATTCAAATCATTCATTGTACCTGAAGACTGGAGGGTGGTCAATATATAACCCCCAATATTTAAAAAGGACTCCAGGGGTGCTCCAGGAAACTGACTGAGTCTGACTTCAGTGCAGGGGAAAATAGTGGAAGCTATTCTAAATATCATAATCACAGAACATAGAGAATTACATGGTTTAATGGAACAAAGTTTGCATGAATTTACCCAAGGGAAGTCTTGCCTCATAGATCTGCTTCATTTTTTTTGAAGGGGTTAATAAACATGTGGATAAAGGTGAACCAGTAGATGGAGTGTATTTGGATTTTCAGAAGAAGTTTGATAAAGACCCTCAAAAGAGGCTTTTAAGGAAACTAAAAAGTTATGAGATAGGAGGCGATGTCCTTTCGTGGGTTACAAATTGGTTACAAGACAGGAAACAGAGTAGGATTAAATGGTCAATTTTCTCAATGGAAAAGGGTAAACAGTGAAGAGCCTCAGGGATCTGTACTTGGACCCATGCTTTTCAATATATTTATAAATGATCTGGAAAGGAATATGATGAGTGAGGTTATCAAATTTGCAGATGATACACAATTATTCAGAGTAGTTAAATCACAAGCGGATTATGATAAATTGCAGGAGGACCTTGCAAGATTGGAAGATCAGACATCCAAATGGCAGATGAAATTTAATGTGGACAAGTGCAAGGTGATGCATATAGGGAAAAATAACCCATGCTGTAGTTACACAATGTCAGGCTCCATATTAGGAGCTACCACCCAGGAAAAAGATCTAGGCATCATTGTGGATAATGCATTGAAATCGTTGGCTCAGTGTGCTGCAGCAGTCAAAAAAGCAAACAGAATGTTAGGAATTATTAGGAAGGGAATGGTAAAACAGAAAATGTCATAATGCCTCTGTATCACTCCATGGTGAGACCGCACCTTGAGTACTGCCTACAATTCTGATCGCTGCATCTCAAAAAAGATATAGTTGCGATGGAGAAGGTACAGAGAAGGGCGACCAAAATGATAAAGGGGATGGTACAGCTCCCCTATGAGGAAAGACTAAAGAGATTAGGACTTTTCAGCTTGGAGAAGAGACGGCTGAGAGGGGATATGATAGAGGTGTTTAAAATCATGAGAGGTCTAGAAAGGGTAGATGTGAATAGGTTATTTACACTTTGGATAATAGAAGGACTAGGGTGCATTCCATGAAGTTAGCAAGTAGCACATTTAAAACTAATTGGAGAGAATTCTTTTTTATTCAACACACAATTAAGCTCTGGAATTTGTTGCCAGAGGATGTGGTTAGTGCAGTTAATGTAGCTGGGTGTAAAAAAGGTTTGGATAAGTTCTTGGAGAAGTCCATTAACGGCTATTAATCAAGTTGACTTAGGAAATAGTCACTGCTATTTTTGACATTAAAGCCAGGTACATGTATCTGGATTGGCCACTGTTGGAAACAGGATGCTTGGCTCGATGGACCCTTTGGTCTGACCCAGTATGGAAAATTATATTCTTATGTAAATAAGTAGATTACAGGAGTCCAAACATCTTTTCCTGGAGAGAAGATCCTGCCAGACAAACCTGACTGAGTTCTTTAATGAGTTGAGAAAAGTGATGGATCAGGGAGGTGCAGTGGATGTTGCTTCCGTCTGGACTTCAGTAAGGCTTTTGACATTATTAAACAGAGAAGACCAGTAAATAAACTGGACAGATGGGAGAAGGGCTGAAAGCCGGTAGACATGGAAATCTGGTTGAGCAGCAGAACTCGAGAGAGTCGGGTTGATGAAGACCATTCTGATGAACATTGTGGATGTGTTCCATAGACACAGTCTGTATGTGTTTCACTGCCACCCTGTATCCTGTTGTATGTATTGTTTAGCTTAGATTCTCTGCAGGTCATGTAACCTTTGCTCTGATAGGTCATTAGATCTTCAATGCGATTGTTCTGAATGGACATTTCCTGTTTTGCATTTCCTAAATCAAGAGTGTTTCTCCCTTCCCCATTGGTCCCCTGAACCCCAAAGCATCCTGGGACAGTTTGATCCTCAGGAGTGAGTCCTGCACTTTGATAAAGGCTCTTCCAAGCTTGCAGCACTTTCTGTTTTCTTTTGTCACAAACCCTGAGGAAAGTGTTGCTTTTTACCCGTTTCATTAGAAATTCAGGTAAATAACTCAGAAAAACTCGTCTCAGTTGCGACAATTCCAAAGAATCTGTGCAGTTGCTCTTGACTCCATTTCCTCCCAGATTTAATCCAATAACCATCCGGTCTTACCGCCACTTTAAAAGGTGCAGAGCAATCTAAAACAGCTACCAAAAATGAGTGAGGTGGCTGCCTGATTATCTGAGTACCTGGAGCTCTGTGGACTTGCTGGACAGAAAGCAGCCACCAGCGATCTGTCAGCACCAAACCAGTTGATTTCTTGAGCGTTGTAGCCTGCTGGTACCAACTTATCTGCTCCATGTCCTGCAGTGAAGGCAAAGACGTGATCAGTGGGGCTCTCGGCTACATCCAATTCATTCTCAGAGTATTTATTGATGATACTGCAGTCGGACTTGAACGATACGTCTGCTTGTCTGCAGAAGATATAACAGGGTAGGGCTAGAGAGACAAGGATGGCAAAGATTACTTTAACAAACAGAATGGTTAAGGGTTTGGCAGCTCTTTCCGTGCATTAAAGTGTAAAGCCTTGCATTTGGCACACAAAATCAATTAGCCAGTTAGCAACTAGGCAAGCAAGAACTGGCAACTGTCAAGCAGGAAAGAGACCTGGGAGTAATCATCTCAGACGAACTGAACATAGAAAATCCTTTTTAGTATCTGCAAACTTTAGAGGCAGCGCGTCAGGAGTTTGTGCTGCTGTGCCTGAGGCTGAGTGGGTGCTGAGCAGGTCCCTCTTCCTGTTCCAGGTCCCTGTAACCTTTGAGGACGTCGCTGTCTATTTCTCCGAGGACGAGTGGGAGATGTTGGAAGAATGGCAGAAGGAGCTTTACAAGGAGACCATGCAGGAGAATTATGAAACTCTGGCATCGCTGGGTAAAGATGATTTTATTGTTCCATTATGAGAAGTTGTGCACTGAAATGTTTTGAATGCCTTTAGTATAAGATAACTAGAAACCTAGCTGGATGTTCTCTTCCCAGCCTTTCATCCCTGTCTCCTGTGTGCCACCTGTCGCTCACTATGCCCTCTCCCTCTTCTTTCTCTGGCTCCCTCTATCCCCATGCTCTCATCTTTCTATTCCTTCCTGTGCCCTCTGTCTCTTTCTCCTTTTTCCTCCCTGATAACCTCCTCTTTCACTCTCCTTCCTCCCGTGTCCCCCTTTCTTCTCCCTCCTTCATGCCTCATTTGTCTCTTCCTTCTCTTCCCTGCCCCTCCTCTCGCTCCCTCCTTACGTCCATGCCACTTGTTTCTCTCCCCTGTGTCCTCCTCCTTACCTCCCTGCACCCTCTCTGTCTCAACTCTGTTTCTATCCGTTCTCCCCTCCTCTCTGCCTGTCCCTCTCTCCTCCAGAGAGCTGCTGCTTACAGTTATGAACTCCTAGCTGAAGAAAATCACTACAGCCACTGGGAAAAGTCGCCAGGACAATGTTCTTATGAAGTGGCGTCAGGGTAACTGGGAAAGTTTGAGCTCTGGCCGTCCTAAGATGGATGTGGGTTGTCAAGTGAGGAGACGGGGGGGAACACACACTTTTTTGCTTTCTCTGACAGACTCACATTCTCGCGCGCTCGCTGACGCAGACGTATACACAGCCTAACTTTCCATCCTATTTGTGGCACTGCATTTGTGTGCATAAGTGAGCGTGTGGAGTGCGAGCTGAACAGTCCTTAACATACCAAGTAGTTCTGTCCCAAAAGTGCGCACACATGCTTCAGAACGCAGGAATATTTCCAATGAGTGCAGGGGTGAGTCAAAACAGATGAATCATCTACAGGCACAGAAACCGTGTGACAGTCTGAATAGCGCTCTCGGTTGAAGCTCCTTACAGCTGTGTTGCTTTAACCGTCTGTACAGCAACTTTGTATTTTTGACCACGTCTGCTAAGAGCTGTCTGTTAACTACATTGGTGAAGATCGGCTTTTGATCTCCTGCTCTGTCCTTCCTGATGCAGCCACTGCGAAACAACGGCCATGCCAGGAGACTAACAGTGAATTACATCATCGTTTTCAAATACAAGATATGTCTGCCTGATAATTATTTTGAGTGAATAAACATCCTTTCTACACTACCACGGTTTCAGTGTCTGTAGATGATTCATCTATTTTGATACACCCCTGCATTAATTGGAATTTTTCCATTGGTGTATCTTGCTCTCCATTTGTCTGGTGGTTTGAATATTTCCAATGCAATGAAAGCACTTAATTTCTCTACATATTTATAAACAAATGCGTGTATATTTTAGGTGCAGAAAAAAATATATGTAAACAGAATAACTCCAATTTAAATATGGAGGCAGGTAAAACACTTACTTGCGCACGTATTTGAAATCACCGTTTCACTGATACCTCTGCCAGTTCACCCAGATCTTCCCGCCCAAAAACAGCAGAGTTGCTTACCTGTAACAGGTGTTCTCCTAGGACAGCAGGATGTTGGTCCTCACACATGGGTGACATCATCAGATGGAGCCCGGCACAGAAAACGTTTTGGCAAAGTTTCTGGAACTTTGACAGTCCCGCTGAGGATGCCTGGCATGCCACTACACATGCGTCCACGCGGGGTCTCCCTTCAGTCTTATAACATAGAATTCGCGAAAAAAATAAAATACCAACCCCCCCCCCCCCCCCAAAAAAAAACCCAATTCCGTGGTGTGGCGGGTAGTATCGTGAGGACTAACGTCCTGCTGTCCTAAGAGAACACCTGTTACAGGTAAGCAACCCTGCTTTCTCCCAGAACAAGCAGGATGGTTGTCCTCACACATGGGTGAATACGTAGCTACAGGCTGCTTCCAAACAACAAACAAGACCGACGGGCATCCAAACAAGTGCCAACGGGCACAACAACCTCGGTGCTGTCAGTCGCAGCGGGAGACAGCCCGAACCCGAAGAAAGGGCCCAAGGTAGGGAGAGTTGGTTTTCATGGCTGATAGATTATGGAGGACCGACTGACCGAAACTGCTGTCACGTCGGCCATCTTTGTCCAGACAGTATTGAGAGGCGAAGGTGTGGAGGGAACTCTTAAGTCGCCGCCCTACAGATCTCATCCACAGGTACCACATGCAAGTGAGCCACTGAAGCTGACATGGCTCGTACAGAAGGAGCCTTGACATGGCCCTCAAGTTGCAGTCCCCGCTTGCGCATAGCAGAATGAAATACAATCTGCCAGCCAGTTTGACAAGGTCTGCTTGGACACTGCAACTTCCAATCTGTTCCTATCAAAGGAGACAAAGAGTTGCGTGGACTGGCGATGGGCCGCCGTCCGGTCCAGGTAGAAGGCTAGGGCTCTCTTACAATCTAGGGTGTGCAGGACTCGTTCACCTGGAAAAAAGGTGAGCAGGACAATAGACTGATTGAGATGGAACTCCGTGACCACCTTTGGTTGGAACTTAAGGTGGTTTTGCGCACGCGTCCTATCATGAAAATATTTTGATTAAGGTGGGTATGACATCAAAGCCTGAAGTTTGCTGACCCTGCATGCTGAGGTGACCGCAACTAGGAAGATGACCTTCCAGGATAGGTACTTCAGGTTGCAAGATCTCAGGGGCTCAAACGGTGCCCTCATGAGATGGGTCAAAACTACACTGAGGTCTCAGGATCCCACTGGGGATCAGATCGAAGGCTTGAGCTGAAGTAAGCCCCGTATGAAATGCCCCATGAGAGCTTGGCTTGAGATGGACAAGCCATCCAATCCCACCAGTGATATGCTCCAGTGGCACTGAGGTGAACTCTTAGGGAGATGGTCTTCAAGCCAGCCTCAGACAGGTGCAACAGGTAGTCCAGAAGTCTCGGGTGGAGCAGGAGAACGGATCCAAACTGTTTCCCTCACACCAGATCGAGAACCTCTTCCACCTAAGATTGTAAGACTTCCTAGTTGAAGGCTTCCTGGACTCCACCAGGACCCGAGACAAGCTCTCTGAGAGACCCAGGGCATGCAGGGTCATCCGGTCAACATCCATGCCGTGAAGGACAAGGCCTGGAGTTTGGGATGGCGCAGCCTGCCCTGATCCTATGTGATCAGGTCCAGAGCAGTTCTCAGACGGATCGGAGCCCGTGAGGATAGATCCTGCAGAAGCGAGAACCAGATCTGCTGTGGCCAATAAGGCGCGATCTGGATCATGATTCCTCAGTCCTGCTAAAGTTTCAGGAGAATCCTTGACACTAGTGGAAGCGGAGGATATGCATATAGGAGGCCGGTGCCCCAATGATGAGCAAAGGCATCTGAAACTGGCCAGCCCACCATCCGTCCTGACTAGGGAACAGAAGCGATCCACCTTCCTGTTGCACAGGAAAGCAAACAGATATATATCTGGGGTTCCCCAAAGGCGGAAGAATTGATCCACCTCCTCCTGTTTCAAGGACCATTTGTGGGGGCGGAAGGCCCAACTCATAGCATCCGCCGTTACATTTTTGGCCCCTGGCAGGTATATGGTTCGCAGGAGAATGCCTTGCGAGAGAACCCAGGACCAGGTTTGTACCGGCTGCTGGCAGAGGAGGAATTAACCCATTTCCCCCCCCCCCCCCCCCCCGCTTGTTCAGATACCACATCGCCACTTGGTTGTCGGTTTGCACCAGAACTACCTTGTGTAGAGTCATTCATCTGGGATGTGGTTATCTGAAAGAACTATATGCGATGGGGGGTGAAGCGCTGCTGTGCACAGAGCAGTAGAGAGACCTTGAGGTGATAGTGTCTAACGATCTAAAGATGGCGAAGCAATGTGATAAGGCGATAATTAAAGCTAGAAGAATGCTGGGCTGCATAGATAGAGGAATATCTAGTAAGAAAAAGGAAGTGATAACCCCCTTGTACAGGTCCTTGGTGAGGCCTCACCTGGAGTATTGTGTTCAATTCTAGAGACCGTATCTCAAAAAGGACAAAGACAGGATGGAGGCAGTCCAGAGAAGGGCGACCAGGAAGGTGGGGGGGTGTCTCCATGAAATGACTTATGAGGAGAGGCTGAAGAATCTAAATATGTACACCCTGGAGGAGAGGAGGAGCAGAGGAGATATGATACAGACCTTCAGATACTTGAAAGGTTTTAATGATGCACGATCAACAAGAAACCTTTTCCGCTGGAAAGAAACCAATAGAACTAGGGGGTCACAAAATGATACTCCAGGGAGGATGACTCAGAACTAATGTCAGGAAATATTTCTTCACGGAGAGGGTGGTGGATGCCTGGAATGCCCTTCCAGAGAAGATGGTGAAGACAAAAATGGTGAAAGATTTCAAAAGGGCATGGGATAAACACTGTGGGGTAGATTTTCAAACCGCGCGATTTGGCGTACTTTTGCTGGCGCATCAGGCGCCAGCAAAAGTACGCTGGATTTTAGTAGATACGCGCGGAGCTGCGCGTATCCGCTAAAATCCGGGATCGGCGCGCGCAAGGCTATCGATTCTCTATAGCCGGCGTGCGCCGAGCCGCGCAGCCTACCTCCGTTCCCTCCCCTCACCTTCCCCTCCCTTCCCCTACCTAACCCACCCACCCGGCCCTGTCTAAACCCCCCCCCCCTTACCTTTGTCGGGGGATTTACGCCTCCCAGAGGGAGGCTTAAATCCCCGCGCGCCGGGACGCGACCTGGGGCGGGTCCGGAGGGCGCGGCCACGCCCCCGGACCGCCCCGGGCTGTAACCACGCCCCCGGGCCCGCTCCCGACACGCCCCGAAAACGCCGCGCGGATCGGGCCCGCGCCCCGACACGCCCCCCTCAGAAAACCCCGGGACTTACGCGAGTCCCGGGGCTCTGCGCGCGCCGGTGGGCCTATGTAAAATAGGCCCACCGGCGCGCAGGGCCCTGCTCGCCTAAATCCGCCCGGATTTAGGCGGATTTAGGCGAGCAGGGCTCTTAAAATCCGCCCCTGTGGATCCATAAAGGCAAAGGGGAGGGAAATGTATTAAGAGGCATGGGGTTAACTTGCTGGTGTGGCGGATACTACCTTGACAAATAAGCCTTCATACTGTTGATGCAACTCCATCATTGTTCACTGCTTCATCGGGAGGGGGAAAAGAGGAATTGGATTCGGACAACAACCAACAAGGACATTGAACTGTACAGTCTGGGAAAACAAATAAGCATGGGGGTGACTTGCTTGATGTGGCGGTTACTACCCTTAACCAAAAAGTCTGATACTACACTTCTAATGCATCTCCAACATTGCTCTCTGCTTCAACGGCAGGGGGTGAAAGGAACTTAGAGTCAAACAGAAACCAATAAGAGCCCTGACCTTGGCAGTCTGAGTAACTGTTAAGTATGGGAAACTGATAACTATGGGAGCTTGCTGGGCAGACTGGATGAGCTATTGGGTCCTTTTCTGCCATCACTTCTATGTTTCTATGTTGGCCAAGTGATCCCAAAATGCCCATAGAGCGTACCGGATTGCCCGGAGCTCCAGGAAGTTGATCTGAAGACACTGCTCCTATGAGGACCATTGACCCTGGGCGCTGAGGCCTGCAATGTGGGCTTCCCAGCCCATATGGGACGCATCTGTAGTGAGAACAACCTGAGGCGGAAAAACCTGGAAAGGCATTCCCACTTCTAGGTTGGACAGGGTCTCCCACCACAAGAAGGATTGCAAGTGGCGTGGTGACTATGATGCAAGCTCGAAGGTCCTGGGTGGGCTGACTCCACTGAGAGCACAATGTCCACTGTGCTCTGCACATGTGTAATCGGGAAAAAGGAGTGACATGACCATTGCCGCCATGTGCCCCAAAAGACGCAGGATCTGGTGCTCAGAAGCCTGGTGGCTGCGTGAGATTGATTCTGCCGGGGACACCAGGGTCATTTCTCGGTCCTAGGGCAGAAAAGCCTTCTCCTGGACTGTATTGAACCTGGCCCCAATGAAGTCCGCCTGTAGCGATGGAAACAGCTGGGACTTTGGGTAGTTGATTAGAAACCCCAAGGCCTCCAGAATCCGGATTGTGGAGTGGAGCGAGTATAACGCTCCCTGCCTGGCGTCGCACTTGACAAGCCAAGCGTCTAGGTAGGGGAAGACATGCACCCGATGCCTCCTTGGATAAGCTCCCACTACTGCCAAGTATTTCGTGAAGACACGGGGTGCAGATGCAAGGCTGAAAGGCAGCACCCAATACTGATAGTGCTCCTCCCACACCAGTAAACTGAGGTATTTCCGATGGCAGGGAGAGATCGCAATATGAGTGTAAGTGTCTTTGAGATTGAGGGAGCAAAGCCAGTCCCCAGTCCTGAGGGCACCCGAGCCCATTTAGAATTTTTCAACACCCTTAGATCTAAGATAGAGCGAAGGCCTCCAGTTTTCTTGGGAATCAGGAAATATCTGGAGTAGAATCTGTCACCCCGCTGATTTGGTGGAATAGGCTTGACCACTTGAGCCATTAAGAGGGTGGAGAGCTCTAGTCAAAATGTTTGCTGGTTTGCCGCAGGCCTCCATAAGAGGCACGGAGGAGATTGTGAAGGGGCCCATTGGAAGTTCAGTCTGTGCCCCTGCCGACCAATGGATAAGGACCCACTGGTCTGAAGTAACTGAGAGCCATCTGTCAGCAAAGATTTGTAGACGGCCCCCCCCCATTGGAGGTTCGTTACTTGGCTTGGATTGCTGGCTTAAACTCCCTCGTTGCCAGTCAAAACCCCGTGGCAAGGCTCTCATATGGGGCCAGGTGCGGTCGAGGGGTGCATGGCTGCCTTACTCTTGACCTAGCTGGCGCCCACTGGGGTTTCGCCCTAGTAGCCAGTGGATAATACTTCTGCATCCTGTAAAAGAGGCGTCTTGAGGTTTGCCTTGACAGTTTTTTTTCCAGAGGACCGAGTTGCTGGCAGATATCTGCTGGAGGGTTTCATGGTAGTCCTTCTGCTGCACTACTGATTCTTTGATCTTATCTCCGAAGAGATTCTCCCCGGTACAGGGCAGGTCTGCAAGATGGTCTTGTACTTCGGGCCAGAGGCCCGAAGCCAGGCCATGCTTCAAGCTCCAATGCCTGCCACTGCCACTTTCGCCGCTGTTTCAAACACATCATAAGCCAAGCAGACCTCTTGTTTGTCACACTCCTGGCCTTGTTGGACCACCTTCAGGAAATCTTCCTGAAATTTCTGTGGAAGGCGCTCCACCAGATCCTGTACTTGTTTCCAGAGGTTTCTGGAGTATTGGCTCATATAGAGTTGATAACATGCAATCCGGGATGCCAACATGGACACCTGGAACACTCTTCTTCCCAGAGCATCCAGGGCTCTGTGCTCACAACTCAGAGGAGCCGAAGCATGAGTCCACAATCTCTTCGCTATCTTTAATGCGGATTCCACCACTACCGACTAGTGTGGAAGCCAGGGTCATTCATATCCCATGGTAGGTGGCATCAGATAGTATTAGTCTTCCAGTTTACTGGTGGGATGGAAATGGGGTATTCCCATAGCTGGACGACCAAATTTTTAAAGATGTCATGGACTGGTACTGCGATCACCTCTTTTGGAGTGTCCATAAATTGCAGGGCTTCCAGCATCTTATGCCTGGAATCCTGCTCGGTCAGGAGCTGAAAAGGCACCGATTACGCCATAGCTCTCATGAACAAAGTCTTCTGGCGGAGACTTACACCTCTCCTCAGGAGGAGATGGCTCCTCCTTGAATGCTGATGAGAAGAGGACAGCTTGAGGAGGAAGAGGCGGCGAAACCAGATCCTCCCCAGAACTGCAAGGGGGATCTGTGCCTTTCACCGGAATCGGTGGGGATCACCATGGCCCCTCGGGTTCCACGGAAGGTGAAGCTTCCTCAGCCCAGGTCAGCTTCCAAGGCAGTACAGACAGTGCTGGTGCCTTCCCTTGGTCGGACGTATGTGATGACGAGGATCGATGGCAATGTTTTTCTCGATTTCTCTCAATGCTCAGCCCAGTCTTTACCTGGAGCCAAAGGAGATGGCGAGGATCCAGAGCTGGAACGAGAAGAAATCAACATCGGATGGTCCCCCACACACAGTTACAGCCAGGTATCCAATAGCAGAGGAGATACCAAGGGGGTTGGGGTCAATGATGCCGAAGTTGAGGGTTCTGACTTTTTGGCGCCAAACAGCTTTTCCATTTTATCAAGGCACTTGCGACGGCCCTTTAGAGTCATCTGGACACAAAACTCTCAGCCCCGGATATCATGCGACGCCCCAGGCACAAAACGCAGACCTCATGAGGATCTGTGAGGGACATAGTCCTGGGGCACTGGGGGCAATGGCGGAAGCTGGATGACGCCATGGGAAAAAGAATGCGATGCGAGTTTGATATCCGGCGGCTACTAGGAAGCAGCACCATCAGTAATTGACCACGAACAACGAATGACTTACCGCAACGCCCAATAACTAACCCCAAAATACAGAAAGCCGACGGGACTCGGAAAGAGAAGAAAAAGTTTTCCCACTCAAAGAGCTGAGTCCAGGCTTCCCCCTAGGTGTGCATGAAGCATGTCTACCTTTAAAGGCCCCATGGGGGGAACCTCTTCTGGTGGTGCTGGGAGATATGAGCACAATTGATGTTTCAGCAACTGATCACCTTCGCTCCGTTGTATGAGTTGCTGCCTCTGCTCGTCTCTCCAGCCCAACGTGCTTCGTCTCCTCTAGCTCCTACCTGTCCTTCTCCTCGCCTTCCTTGCCTACCCTCGGACTGTCTCCTGGATCTAACCTCAGCCTGGACATCAACCACTCTTGCCTTCTACCTGCCTCTGACCTCAGCCTAGACATTGATTGCTCCTGCCTGCTGCCTGCCTCGGACCCAAGCCCGACTCTGGACCTGCGCTCTAGCTTTCTTCTGAGAGACTCTTGCCTAAGCTCTGCCAGTCCCCAGAACCTGAGGGCTGAACCTAAGGGGAAATGGACTAGTATAAGTGAAGCTCCCGATCTATCTCTTTTTCCTATAGGTCTGCCAGCTGTCGGTGAGGACCTACTACAGCAATAAGGATCCACAAATCTGACAGTTTGCTGAGACCATGGACCCAGTGGTCTTGTCCTCACTCCAGATCATCCCTGGCTTGGCCCAGTGGGTTCAGGAACAGCAAGGTGTGCTGACCCAGGTAACAGCGGCACTAGAACGACTCACCTGCCACATGAACACTGTGTCTCCGGCACCGATTCCACTTCCATTAGCACCTTCTTCTGCTGATGGGCTCTCCACATTGAGGCCGGTATCCCAGCTTCCAGCACCTCCTCGCTATATGTGCAAGCCCCAAGAATGCCATGACTTTATTAGCCAGTGCTACATGCACTTCGAGCCACAGTCCAGTCTCTTCCCTATGGATCACTCGAAGATCACCTATATAGTTTCCCTACTTGGTGGCATGGCACTGGTCTGGACTTCTCCCCTCTGGGAATGTGAAAACCCTTTACTCCTAAATCTCCCCAACTTCCTTCAGCAGTTCCTCATGGACTTTGAGGAATCTGGATGGACCTCCTCCCTGGCTGCTGATCTGCTTCAGATCCACCAGGGGTCCTGCACACTGGCAGAATATGCTATCAAATTCTGAATGCTCGCCTCCGAGCTGTGTTGGGGAAAGGACAGTCTCACTGCCATATTTTTCAAGGGCTTGCGGCCGAATCAAAGATGAGTTGGGTCAAGATGTTCCCCGGTCACTCGCCGCATTGATTGACCTGGCCAGACGAATCAATTGACGCTTCCAGGAGAGGGCTTGAGAGAGAAAGGGCAATCGATGATCCTTGGCTCCTTGATTCCATCACCCGTTGACTCCAGCCCCGGTGCCTGCCCCTAGAGTCCCAAAAGAGCCGATACAAGTGGGTAGAAAAAAGCTGTCTCCAGAGGAGAAACTGTAGAGAAGGCAGTTGGGGCTCTGTCTCAATTGCGCCGGTCAGGGGCACATGGTTTCTCAATACCAAAAGAAACAGAAAAACTGTTGTGCCTAAGGTTGACCGGGGAGGCAACCCTAGGATGAACATTTTCCTCTCCCCAGCTGTTGGTCCCAGTCTTAATTCCCATGGAACAAGGCCTGTTTCATACCGAAGCCTTCCTTGATTGCAGCATTGGAGGGAATTTTATTAATCAAGCCCTGGTCCGACAATGCTGTATTCCTCTCATAGTTCTGAAGCAACTTAGTGACCATATCCTCAGTCTATGGGGATCCTCTTCCTAGCCAGCTCATGGAGACTACTAGTTCTCTTTCTCTTCATATTAGTGTTCTTCATACCAAGACTATCTCATTTCATTTACTCCCTCATGCTGTTAATCCCATTATCCTAGGGTTGCCCTAGCTGAAGCAACACTAGATGACAATCGATTGGTCCTCCTTGGCACTTGCCCAGTTGGGCCCCCTCCTATGCTACCCACATCCTCACTCCAGTACAGCCTTCTGTCTACTTGACTCTCGCAGCTACCATACCAGGTCTGCCTCTACAATACGCCCACTACGTGGACGTCTTTTGCAAGAAAAGTGCTGAAACCCTGCCACCACATTGTTCATATGACTATGGCAAATATCTTCTCCATGGCCAAATGCCTCTGAGGGGAAGGATCTACCTGTTGTCACCTTTGGAAACCAAGGCTATGTCGCAGTATATTAAAGATAACCTGGCAAGAGGCTTTATCCAACCATACTCCTCTCCCTTGGGGGCAGGCTTCTTTTTGTAGCCAAGAAGAATGGAACACTCTGGCCATATATTGATTACTGAGGCCTTAACACCATCACTTAAAAAAACGCTATCCACGTCTTCTTATCTCGGAACTCTTCGACTGTATACAAGGCCACAAGATTTTTACCAAGCTGGATTTATGAGGAGTTTACAATCTCATTCATATCCAGCGAGGGGATGACTAAGACGGCTTTTCATATGGATGGACCCCATGAATACTGTGCTATGCACTTTGGGCTGTGTAGCATTCCAACTAGGTTCCAAAACATGATCGATTACATTTTTCGAGACCTTTCTCCATAATAGTCTGTCTAGATGATATTCTTATCTACATGCAATCCCTGGAATCTCATCGAAGGGAAATCAGGCAAGTTCTTCAAAGTCTTTGAGACCACCAGCTCTACACTGTGCTCGAAAAATGTCTCTTTGAGCAAGAATAACTCCCATTCCTGGGGTACATCATCTCTTGCACAGGTTTCCTGATGGAACCTGCGAAATGGAAGGCTATTCTAGATTAGCCTCAACCAGTCAGTCGATCTACGCACTCTACAACGGTTCCCAGGGTTCATGAACTACTATTGTTAATTCATTCCAGGCTATTCCACCCAGCTCATGGCCTTGACTAGAAAAGGTGCAGACACTAAGAATTGACCTCTAGAAGTCATCGAGGCCTTTCTGGCCTGTAAGCAGGCCTTTTTGCAAGGACCTTGTCTACAACATCCAAACTCGGAGCGCCCCTTCGTCCTGGAGGTAGATGCCTTGACCCTCAGGGTTGGGTCTGTCTTCAGTGAACACAGTGCCGAAGGGACCTTTTTACCTAGCTCCTTCTCCTCCAAGAAATTCTCCCCATCTGAGAAGAACTACATGTTAGAGGATTGTGAACTTCTAGCAGTAAAGCTGGACTTGGAGGAGTGGCATCATCTCTGAGAGGGAGCCAAGCACTGGATCACAATCTATGACTGATCATAAAAACCTGGAGGATCAACAACAAGCCCAACAAGAACCCTAGACAGGTACACTGGTCACTCTTTTTCCACCCTTTGAACTTTGAGCTTTGTTACCAACCAGCAACCAAGAACTTAAGAGCAGATGCGCTTTCCCTATCCTTTCAATTAGAGGACATTAAGGAAAGCTCTTGTGGCATCATTGATCAAGCAAGAATTATTCTCGCATGCACTATCCCAGTTCCCACGGGAAGACAGTAGTGCCCAAGAGGGTACAAGAGAGAGTGTGAAAATGGGCTCACGACTCTCGCCTGGCAGGGCATCCCTGGGTAACCTGTACATTCAACCTTCATTAATGCCATTATTGGTAGCCACAAGTGAAATCAGATGTGAAGAAGTAGGTGGACGCCTGCCCTGTCTGTGTGCAGCATAAACCTAAGCATGCTTGACTTTGGGGGCTGCTACAACCATTACCAGCCCCCATGGAACACTGGATCCACCTGTCCACTGATTTCATTGTGAATCTCCCTCTTTTACATGGCTTCACTATGAAATGGGTCATTGTAGACATGTTCTCCAAGATGTCTAGCATGTCTTCAGGTTACACGGACTGCCTTCACATATCCTTTCTGACAGCGGCGTCCAATTTATGGCCCTGTACTGGAGGGAGCTCTGCCAGAAATTCAGCATTACGCTTAATTTTACCATGGCCTACCCACCTGCAAGGCAACAGGCAAATGGAGAGGATTAATCAAGTCCTTAAAACCTTTCTATGCCTATATGCCAACGAAAGTCAAGATGACTGGGCCATCCTCCTGTGGGCCAAATTCTCCCACAATAATCATGTGTGCAGCACCACAGTCTCTTCCCCTTTCCATGTGATCTACGGATGGGATCTATGAATTCCATTACCTCTTCCACTTTCTGTGCCATGTCCGGCAGCCTGACTGACAGCACAAGAACTCCAAAATCTCTGGGCACGGACCAGCCACATAATCTCTGATGCCAGGAGCAGGCCAGTCCCACGCTTTGCTGTGGATGATCTTGTATGCTGAGTATGCAACACTTATGCCATCACATTCCTTCTCTCCACCTGGCACCCCGATTCATGGGCCCATTTCACGTGAGATTGGGCCGGTAACCTACCAACTTAAACTCCCTGCTACCTCAAGGGTACACAACGTATTTCATGCCTCCTTATTAAAGCCTCTGGTCCTCTCCAAAGCCCACTGAACTGTCTTCTGAAGAAAAACACTCTATGAAGTACAAGAAATTTTGGACTTGCGGAAATGATGCAACAGGCTAGAATATCTTATTTCTTGGAAACACTGTGAACCAGAAGAAAATTAGTGGAAACCAGCAGCCAATCTCAGTCCCGTTACAGCTTCGCACTGTTCCTTCCTTCTTGCCAAAGGTAGTCTCGGAGTTTCACCTGAATCAGTCCATTTCCTTACTGTCCCTAGATAGACGCAAGGACACAGAATACTACCGCCTTCTAGGCCACTTAAACATCTGTAGGCTTTTAGTACGGTATCTGGAACGTTCAGAACCGGTGCGCAAGACGGACTGCTTGTTTGTTCTTCACGGCCCCTGTTTGACATAACACTAATATAACAGAAAAGCTGTGTTACTGATGCGGTATATCCTCTTTCTCCCCAATCTCCCTACAGAGCCATCTGGTCCCAGGCAGCAGCCCTCTGATGCCAGCTGGGAGGGCCCAGGCACGAGCAGGGATCCACCAGGGCTGAGGCGGCCACCCATGATGACGAGGCCATTCCATATTGATGCACAAACACAGTGGTCAGAGGGAGGAGGAGGTGCAGGCCTCAATGCCACCCCCAGGCAGCCCCTATACCCTGACCGAGGCCTTTGAGGAGTTTGAGTGGGGCCCCCCCCACTCCTCTGCGGGCAGCCATCCCGGGGAGCTCAGTGGCTACCCCGCCCATCCCACCACACCGTGATGTCCCCATGCAGCCCTGCACGGAGCTGGGCCAGCAATGGCCGGGACATCCCCCGGCCCGGAGGAACCGCCAGCAGCGCCACCTGTCAACACAGCCGAACCAGTGTCTGATGCAACGGTGCAACAGGTAGTGCTGGAATGCGTGCCCTGAGGCGAGCATGGAGGCAGCAGAGGCGAGACTCCACTAATGACGGCAGCACTCACAAGTGCAGGCAACAGCATCTCAGGAGCATAGGCACGCTCAACACCATTGATGCAGATTCTGCAGCGGCTGCCGGACGTGCAGGCCTCATCGTCGGCAACCTCAACGCCCCAGCCAAGTCCCTCAGTGTCCCGAGGCCGCAGGGGCCGTCCACCTAAGAACTGCCACCACCCAGCGGACCATCGGACGTGGCAAGGGGCCCTGAGGGGACCAACATGCCCATAAACGGGGTATGGGCAGGTACACCCAACCACCACTGTGATGCACACCCCACAGAGGGGCAGTGCCGTCGAGATGGAAGAGGATGTCTCCGCTGGCTGCTCCCTACAGAGGGGCAGTGCCGTCGAGATGGAAGAGGATGTCCCCTGCTGCTCCCCACAGAGGGGCAGTGCCGTCGAGATGGAAGAGGATGTCCCGCTGGCTGCTCCCCAGAGGGGCAGTGCCGTCGAGATGGAAGAGGATGTCCCGCTGGCTGCTCCCCACAGAGGGGCAGTGCCGTCGGGATGGAAGAGGATGTCCCGCTGGCTGCTCCCTACAGAGGGGCAGTGCCGTCGAGATGGAAGAGGATGTCCCGCTGGCTGCTCCCCACAGAGGGGCAGTGCCGTCGAGATGGAAGAGGATGTCCCGCTGGCTGCTCCCCACAGAGGGGCAGTGCCGTCGAGATGGAAGAGGATGTCCCGCTGGCTGCTCCCTACAGAGGGGCAGTGCCGTCGAGATGGAAGAGGTATGTCCGCTGGCTGCCTCCCCAACAGAGGGGCAGTGCCGTCGAGATGGAAGAGGATGTCCCGCTGGCTGCTCCCTACAGAGGGGCAGTGCCGTCGAGATGGAAGAGGAGTCCCGCTGGCTGCTCCCACAGAGGGGCATTGCCGTCGAGATGGAAGAGGATGTCCCTCTGGCTGCATCCCCACAGAGGGGCAGTGCCGTCGAGATGAAGAGGATGTCCCGCTGGCTGCTCCCCACAGAGGGGCAGTGCCGTCGAGATGGAAGAGGATGTCCCGCTGGCTGCTCCCCTACAGAGGGGCAGTGCCGTCGAGATGGAAGAGGATGTCCCGCTGGCTGCTCCCCTACAGAGGGGCCAGTGCCGTCGAGATGGAAGAGGATGTCCCGCTGGCTGCGTCCCTACAGAGGGGCAGTGCGTCGAGATGGAAGAGGATGTCCCGCTGGCTTGCTCCCCACAGAGGGGCAGTGCCGTCGAGATGGAAGAGGAATGTCCCGCTGGCTGCTCCCACAGAGGGGGCAGTGCCGTCGAGATGGAGAGGATGTCCCGCTGGCTGCTCCCCACAGAGGGGCAAGTGCCGTCGAGATGGAAGAGGAGTGTCCCGCTGGCTGCTCCCCACAGAGGGGCAGTTGCCGTCGAGATGGAAGAGGATGTCCCGCTGGCTGCTCCCCACAGAGGGGCAGGGGGATGGAAGAGGACTGTCCGGCGCTCCCCAAGAGGGGGCAGTGCCGTCCGAGATGAAGAGGATGTCCCGCTGGCTGCTCCCCCACAGAGGGGCAGTGCCGTCGAGATGGGAAGAGGATGTCCCTGCTGGCTGCTCCCTACGAGAGGGTGCCAGTTGCCGTCGAGGAAGAGGAAGAAGATGTCCCGCTGGCTGCTCCCCTACAGAGGGGCAGTTGCCCGTCGAGAAGATGGAAGAGGATGTGCCCTGCTGGGCTGCATCCCCTACAGAGGGGCCAGTTGCCGTCGAGATGGAAGAGGATGTCCCGCTTGGCTGCTCCCCCACAGAGGGGCAGTGCCGTCGAGATTGGAAGAGGATGTCCCGCTGGCTGCTCCCCACAGAGGGGCAGTGCCGTCGAGATGGAAGAGGATGTCCCGCTGGCTGCTCCCTACAGAGGGGCAGTGCCGTCGAGATGGAAGAGGATGTCCCCTGGCTGCTCCCCACAGAGGGGCAGTGCCGTCGAGATGGAAGAGGATGTCCCGCTGGCTGCTCCCTACAGAGGGGCAGTGCCGTCGAGATGGAAGAGGATGTCCCGCTGGCTGCTCCCCACAGAGGGGCAGTGCCGTCGAGATGGAAGAGGATGCCCCGCTGGCTGCTCCCCACAGAGGGGCAGTGCCGTCGAGATGGAAGAGGATGCACCGCTGCCTGCTCCCCACAGAGGGCAGTGCCGTCGAGATGGAAGAGGATGTCCCGCTGGCTGCTCCCCACAGAGGGGCAGTGCCGTCGAGATGGAAGAGGATGCACCGCTGCCTGCTCCCCACAGAGGGGCAGTGCCGTCGAGATGGAAGAGGATGCACCGCTGCCTGCTCCCCACAGAGGGGCAGTGCCGTCGAGATGGAAGAGGATGTCCCGCTGCCTGCTCCCCACAGAGGGGCAGTGCCGTCGAGATGGAAGAGGATGCACCGCTGCCTGCTCCCCACAGAGGGGCAGTGCCGTCGAGATGGAAGAGGATGCATGGTCCACGCATGCTTGCTATGCTCCCCACAGAGGGGCAGTGCCGTCGAGATGGAAGAGGATTCCCGCTGGCTGCTCCCCACAGAGGGGCAGTGCCGTCGAGATGGAAGAGGATGCCCGCTGCCTGCTCCCCACAGAGGGGCAGTGCCGTCGAGATGGAAGAGGATCCCCGCTGGCTGCTCCCCACAGAGGGGCAGTGCCGTCGAGATGGAACAAGATGTCCCGCTGGCTGCTCCCCACAGAGGGCAGTGCCGTCGAGATGGAAGAGGATGTCCCGCTGGCTGCTCCCCACAGAGGGGCAGTGCCGTCGAGATGGAAGAGGATGTCCCGCTGGCTGCTCCCCACAGAGGGGCAGTGCCGTCGAGATGGAAGAGGATGTCCCGCTGGCTGCTCCCCACAGAGGGGCAGTGCCGTCGAGATGGAAGAGGATGCCCGCTGGCTGCTCCCACAGAGGGGCAGTGCCGTCGAGATGGAAGAGGATGTCCCGCTGGCTGCTCCCCACAGAGGGGCAGTGCCGTCGAGATGGAAGAGGATGTCCCGCTGGCTGCTCCCCACAGAGGGGCAGTGCCGTCGAGATGGAAGAGGATGTCCCGCTGGCTGCTCCCCACAGAGGGGCAGTGCCGTCGAGATGGAAGAGGATGTCCCGCTGGCTGCTCCCCACAGAGGGGCAGTGCATCGAGATGGAAGAGGATGTCCCGCTGGCTGCTCCCCACAGAGGGGCAGTGCCGTCGAGATGGAAGAGGATGTCCCGCTGCTGCTGCTCCCCACAGAGGGGCAGTGCCGTCGAGATGGAAGAGGAGTCCCCTGCTGCTCCCCACAGAGGGGCAGTGCCGTCGAGATGGAAGAGGAGTCCCCTGCTGCTCCCCACAGAGGGGCAGTGCCGTCGAGATGGAAGAGGATGTCCCGCTGGCTGCTCCCCACAGAGGGGCAGTGCCGTCGAGATGGAAGAGGATGCCCCTGGCTGCTCCCCACAGAGGGGCAGTGCCGTCGAGATGGAAGAGGATGTCCCCTGCTGCTCCCCACAGAGGGGCAGTGCCGTCGAGATGGAAGAGGATGTCCCGCTGGCTGCTCCCCACGAGGGGCAGTGCCGTCGAGATGGAAGAGGATGTCCCGCTGGCTGCTCCCCCAGAGGGGCAGTGCCGTCGAGATGGAAGAGGATGTCCCGCTGGCTGCTCCCCACAGAGGGGCAGTGCCGTCGAGATGGAAGAGGATGTCCCGCTGGCTGCTCCCCACAGAGGGGCAGTGCCGTCGAGATGGAAGAGGATGTCCCGCTGGCTGCTCCCCACAGAGGGGCAGTGCCGTCGAGATGGAAGAGGATGTCCCAATGCTGCTCCCACAGAGGGGCAGTGCCGTCGAGATGGAAGAGGATGTCCCGCTGGCTGCTCCCCACAGAGGGGCAGTGCCGTCGAGATGGAAGAGGATGTCCCGCTGGCTGCTCCCCACAGAGGGGCAGTGCCGTCGAGATGGAAGAGGATGTCCCGCTGGCTGCTCCCCACAGAGGGGCAGTGCCGTCGAGATGGAAGAGGATGTCCCGCTGGCTGCTCCCCACAGAGGGGCAGTGCCGTCGAGATGGAAGAGGATGTCCCGCTGGCTGCTCCCACAGAGGGGCAGTGCCGTCGAGATGGAAGAGGATGTCCCGCTGGCTGCTCCCCACAGAGGGGCAGTGCCGTCGAGATGGAAGAGATGCCCCGCTGGCTGCTCCCCACAGAGGGGCAGTGCCGTCGAGATGGAAGAGGATGCCCGCTGCCTGCTCCCCACAGAGGGGCAGTGCCGTCGAGATGGAAGAGGATGTCCCGCTGCTGCTCCCCACAGAGGGGCAGTGCCGTCGAGATGGAAGAGGATGTCCGCTGGCTGCTCCCCACAGAGGGGCAGTGCCGTCGAGATGGAAGAGGAGCACCGCTGCTGCTCCCCACAGAGGGGCAGTGCCGTCGAGATGGAAGAGATGTCCCGCTGGCCTGCTCCCCACAGAGGGGCAGTGCGTCGAGATGGAAGAGGATGTCCCGCTGGCTGCTCCCCACAGAGGGGCAGTGCCGTCGAGATGGAAGAGGATGCAAACCGCTGCCCTGCTTCCCCACAGAGGGGCAGTGCCGTCGAGATGGAGTTGGAAGCACCATGCAAAGCTCCTCCCACCCACCTGCTCAACGGCATCCGCCTGCCCCACTCTGCTGTCTGCCACGTTCTGTTTCTCAGGGCTCGCACCATTCTGGCCAGGTGTGCTGTAGGATTGACCGGTCTGCTGAAGGGCTGTTAATGCTGGTTGTGTGGTGCGTAATGTTGCCTCTCATGTCTCCAAAAGCCATGTGCTGCTGTGTCCTCCTGGGCCTCCCCCTGCTGCTGCTGTGTCATCCTGGGCCTCCCCTGCTGCTGCTGTGTCCTCCATGGTCGCCTCCCTGCTGCTGGCTGTGTTCCTCCGGGCCTCCCCCTGCTGCTGCTGTGTCCTCCTGGGCCTCCGCCTGCTGCTGCTGTGTCCATCCTGGGCCTCCTCCTGCTGCTTCTGTGTCATCCTGGGGTCGCCTCCTGCTGCTGCTGTGTCATCCTGGGGCCTCCCCCTGCTGGCTGCGGTTCAATCCTGGGCCTCTCCTGGGCTGCTGCTGGTGTCATCCTGGGGCCTCCTCCTGCTGCTGCTGTGTCCTCCGGGCCTCCTCCTGCTGCTGCTGTGTCCATCCTGGGCATCCTCCTGCTGCTGCTGTGTCATCCTGGGGCCTCCCCTGCTTGCTGCTGTGTCATCCTGGGCCTCCTCCTGCTGCTGCTGTGTCCTCCTGGGCCTCCTCCCTGCTGCTGCTGTGTCCTCCTGGGCCTCCCCCTGCGGCTGCTGTGTCATCCTAGGGCCCTCCTCCTGCTTCTGCTGTGTGCCTCCTGGGCCTCTCCTGCTGCTGCATGTTCATCCTGGGGCCTCCTCCTGCTGCTGCTGTGTCATCCTGGGCCTCCTCCTGCTGCTGCTGTGTCCTCCTGGGCCTCCTCCTGCTGCTGCTGTGTCATCCTGGGCCTCCTCCTGCTGCTGCTGTGTCCTCCTGGGCCTCCTCCTGCTGCTGCTGTGTCCTCCTGGGCCTCCTCCTGCTGCTGCTGTGTCCTGTCATCCTGGGCCTCCCCCTGCTGCTGCTGTGTCCTCCTGGGCCTCCTCCTGCTGCTGCTGTGTCCTCCTGGGCCTCCTCCTGCTGCTGCTGTGTCCTCCTGGGCCTCCCCCTGCTGCTGCTGTGTCCTCCTGGGCCTCCTCCCTGCTGCTGCTGTGTCCTCCTGGGCCTCCTGCTGCTG
>NW_021820346.1:0-12399 GCF_901001135.1 Rhinatrema bivittatum
TACATATTCACGGTTACACATCCAGTCTTTCTGTGAGACCAATGATTATAACGTGAAGACGGTGCAAAAGTTTTCCTACATCACCGCAAGTTTTCTAATAGTGGCAGTAGGGCTTGTGGTTGAACAGCCCGCCACATATATGAGGTCTCGTCAATTCACAATACTACTTTGGCAAAGTCTGTCGGCTCATATGATGTCTATTTAGAAATTTATATAGAGATTACATTATATCTTACAGTTCTTTAAATAAAGTGGGAGTGGGAACCTGCATGTGAGAGCCTGTGTATTTGTGTGTGTGAGAGCATATAAGGGCAAAAGCCTGTGTGTGTGAGTGTTTTGTGAGAATAGAAGCCTGTGTATAAGAGCATATGAGAATGTCAGCCTGCATGTGAGAGAGAGCATGTAAGAGTAGAAGCCTTTGTATATGTGAGTGAAAATATAGAAGAGTGGATCCTGTGTGAGAGAAAGCTTTTGGGTGAGAGCACGCATGTGAGATAAAGTCTGTGGGACGTATTTTAAGAGGTACGCAAGGGCGTATATTTGTGCGTGCACCCGGCGTGCACAAATGTACGCCTGATTTTATAACATGCGCGCACAGCCGCACACATGTTAAAAATCCGGGGTTGGCGTGCACACTTGTGCACCTTGCACGCGCCGATCCCTAGGGGACACCGATGTTAGGAACATAAGAACATAAGAAATGCCATACTGGGTCAGACCAAGGGTCCATCAAGCCCAGCATCCTGTTTCCAACAGTGGCCAATCCAGGCCATAAGAACCTGGCAAGTACCCAAAAACTAAGTCTATTCCATGTAACCATTGCTAATGGCAGTGGCTATTCTCTAAGTGAACTTAATAGCAGGTAATGGACTTCTCCTCCAAGAACTTATCCAATCCTTTTTTAAACACAGCTATACTAACTGCACTAACCACATTCTCTGGCAACAAATTCCAGAGTTTAATTGTGCGTTGAGCAAAAAAGAACTTTCTCCGATTAGTTTAAATGTGCCCCATGCTAACTTCATGGAGTGCCCCCTAGTCTTTCTACTATCCGAAAGAGTAAATAACCGATTCACATCTACCCGTTCTAGACCTCTCATGATTTAAACACCTCTATCATATCCCCCCTCAGTCATCTCTTCTCCAAGCTGAAAAGTCCTAACCTCTTTAGTCTTTCCTCATAGGGGAGTTGTTCCATTCCCCTTATCATTTTGGTAGCCCTTCTCTGTACCTTCTCCATCGCAATTATATCTTTTTTGAGATGCGGCGACCAGAATTGTACACAGTATTCAAGGTGCAGTCTCACCATGGAGCGATACAGAAGCATTATGACATTTTCCGTTTTATTCACCATTCCTTTTCTAATAATTCCCAACATTCTGTTTGCTTTTTTGACTGCCACAGCACACTGCACTGACGATTTCAATGTGTTATCCACTATGACACCTAGATCTCTTTCTTGGGTTGTAGCACCTAATATGGAACCCAACATTGTGTAATTATAGCATGGGTTATTTTTCCCTATATGCATCACCTTGCACTTATCCACATTAAATTTCATCTGCCATTTGGATGCCCAATTTTCCAGTCTCACAAGGTAATCCTGCAATTTATCACAATCTGCTTGTGATTTAACTACTCTGAACAATTTTGTGTCATCTGCAAATTTGATTATCTCACTCGTCGTATTTCTTTCCAGATCATTTATAAATATATTGAACAGTAAGGGTCCCAATACAGATCCCTGAGGCACTCCACTGTCCACTCCCTTCCACTGAGAAAATTGCCCATTTAATCCTACTCTCTGTTTCCTGTCTTTTAGCCAGTTTACAATCCACGAAAGGACATCGCCACCTATCCCATGACTTTTTACTTTTCCTAGAAGCCTCTCATGAGGAACTTTGTCAAACGCCTTCTGAAAATCCAAGTATACTATATCTACCGGTTCACCTTTATCCACATGTTTATTAACTCCTTGCCCTGGGTAAAGCCATGCTGACTTTGTTCCATTAAACCATGTCTTTCTATATGTTCTGTGATTTTGATGTTTAGTACACTTTCCACTATTTTTCCTGGCACTGAAGTCAGGCTAACCAGTCTGTAGTTTCCTGGATCGCCCCTGGAGCCCTTTTTAAATATTGGGGTTACATTTGCTATCCTCCAGTCTCAGGTACAATGGATGATTTTAATGATAAGTTACAAATTTTTACTAATAGGTCTGAAATTTCATTTTTTTTCCTTCAGAACTCTGGGGTGTATACCATCCGGTCCAGGTGATTTACTACTCTTCAGTTTGTCAATCAGGCCTACCACATCTTCTAGGTTATATATTTGCATTTTGCTTTTTCTTCAGTATTCCAGAGTTAAAAGAGTCTGGTTTCTCTGACTTTCCATTTCAGTTTTCCCTACATGATTCTGTTTCTAATTTGTAGTCCTTTGTTCTGTATTGTCAGTAAGGGTCTGTCTGTGATATACATGTGTGAACGAGATATAGTATTTTGAAGAGCTTGCAGTTTCTCTGTAGGGATTTGTAGCAATCTGGCTTGTTCTGTTTGCCCAGTAGTTGATGTATTAGTGTTCTAAGGCCTTGTGTGTCACACACAGGCTCTCACATGCACATAAAGCTAGATTTTAAAATCAGTGCATGCATATGGATGCGCCAATTTTATAACATGTGCACATCGCCGCGCACATGTTATAAAATCCGATGCCCGTGCGCACATGTATCGGTGTGCTCATCTGCATACGAGTGCCCAGTTACGCGCATGGGGGGGAATTTAAAAAAAAAAACCACAGGGTAACGTGAGTAGGCCTCCTTAACTGGAGCAGACTGGGAGGGAACTTCCCTAACCCCCTACCTAAACTTCCTCCCTTTTCCCCTCTCCTGCCCCTAAACCCCCCTAACTATGCAAAATTATTTTGTTTTTTAACATACTTCATCCTGGTAGTTGATGTAAGTTGCGTGCGCCAGCCAGCTGCTGGCACATGCTTCCCCAGGACAGCATCTAATGGCGCTGTCCCAGCCAGCCTCCACCCAGACTCCACCCTTGGCCCGCTCCTTTTGGTTCTGCTGGCACTTCTGCATGTACTGACAGATATGCGCGTGGCCAGGCCGTTTCTAAAATGCATTCGGTGTGCACCGGTGATTAAAAATGTACCCGAATGTATATGTGAGAGAGAGAGAGCCTGTGTGTATGAGAGAAAGGGAGTGTGTGTCAGAGAATATTGGCATGTATATGAGAGAGGGTGTGAGTGAAAGAATGAATGTGTTAGTATGTATGTGTTAATGAAAGAGAGAGGTGATTTTATGTATGGCCCTATTATGATAATCTCAGGGTGAATGGAAATCAAAAGATCTCAGATAAGGAAAGCAAGAGAATTTTTTTAGTTTTAATTATTGGGTATAATTTGATGTTTCTATTGTTTTTTTGGGAGGCGAAATATTAGAACATTTTTAAATTATTGGATGTTTTATTCATCAGATGTTTTGAAATATTTTATTGGTGTTTGGTAAATATTAGAACAAATTTATGCAATTTTATTTTTAATTATTGGATGCTTGTCAGCTGTTTTCACATTCATTCTTTTTATTAGCATGGTTTTATATTATTAATGATGTTTTATATCTCTTGATTATATTGCTTGATGATTTGCAAGGAATGATGATGTATATGTTTTTCCATTGTTGCACTACATAATACAGTCAGGCTTGTGGTTTCCAGGACAGTTTTTTGTTGACACGTTTATATTTTGTGTTTGTTGAGGGTTTGTCTGTATTTTAAAGGTCCAGTTCTTGTGTAATTTGAATTCTTGCTGTGAAAATGATGGTACTTATCGTCACTGGCTTTTACAACATTATGGTTCTCTCTTTTTCAGTTCTATTTTTAAAAATAAGTTTGCTCATATTTATTTAATTTGCATGCAGAAAGTGGTTTTTAATGTTCTTGCAGAAAATATTTTTTTTCATTCACATATTTCATTGTAACTGCTGTTAATAGATTAGGCAATTATTTTAAGGCAGCTGGGTTTAAAAAATTTTGGACACGTTCCTGAAGAAGAAGTCAATAAACTTATTAATCAAATAAGCCACTACTTATCATTGCGTGATAGCAGTATGGGATCTCCTTATTGTTTGGGATCTTGTCAGGTTCTTGTGACCTGGATTGGCCACTGTGGGAGACAAATACTGGGCTTGATTGACATTTGATCTGACCCAGTATGGCAAGTTCTTATGTTCTTATATTTTTAATGAAATCTAGCTACTATTTCCATTAGCCCCATATTCTGAACAAGAAATCACTAACCTAAACAATTGCCTCAAAAAGATCTCCAGCTAACTTCACTGCAAATTAAAACTGAATGCTCAAAAACTGAAGTGCTAAGGATTGGTAAAAAGGACTACAGTCACCTCTATCCCAGAGTATCTGTGGAGATGCCAAACCTACCCTTCAGGTACCAAGCCCATAGCCTAGCTTCATCCTAGATTTCCAACTATCCACAGAAGTCCAAATATTCAGTAATAAAATCAGTTTTTCTTCCACTTGTACCAATGATACACCTCTGCCCCTTCTTTGATGGACCAGTCTTTGCAACAGTGATCCAGGCCTCTACAATCTCCCACCTAGATTACTGCAACTCCCTCTACATTGGACTGCCTCAAAGGCTAATCCATTTGCTATCGCTACAACTCATCTGAATCTGGCAGCATGGATTTTAGTAAATGCCAGTAAGTTTAACTGGATCACCCACTCCTAAAATCCTTTCATTGGCTGCCAATATACTACTGCACATTTTTCAAAATTCTGGTCCTGGCTTTCAATGCCTTTAGGGCTTAGCACCACTCTACCTCAACAACAGCCTGCTTAATAGTTCCCATTCCCAAGGAAATGTAACTCGCAAACACAAGGAAGAAAACCTTCTCCATCCTCTGGAACTCCCTACCACTAGAAGTCAGACTAATATCCTCACCTTTAGGAAGAAACAGAAAGCATGATTATTTGTAGCATCCTTCAGCACACAACCAGAATCCTGAGCTCCTTCAACTCCCATTACCCTACCTTCCCGAACCTTGATGCAAGCCATACTATTTATTTACTATTCCATCTTTCAGAACTTCAAAGTGTATGAGAGAGAGAGAGAGAGAGAGAGAGAGAGACTCTTTATAAGGCTTTCATAGTAGTCAACTATTTATACCAATATAGGAGGGTCATCTAGTAACTCGAGGTGAGGTTTTGGTGGTAGACTAGGGTTTTGGGGCCAGTTTTACATGCACAGTCAGACATACAAACAGCACAGTACACATCAGTGAAGGGCCATAAGCGAGAGCTTCCCCCCCAAAAAACCAACCCCCTCCCCCAAGGATTGAGAGTCAGCATGAGATGTAATATGTTAGCCAGAGCAGCCCCAGAAGATATACATTAGTTGTGTGCCCTACTCCTGAAAAGAGGTTACATTCATATCTTAAAATAGTGGATGGCAATTGGAAGACACTACATTGGGAACAGTAAGATGAATAGTCAGATAGTGCTGGGGTTTGGTGCAGTTCCTTCCTAGGAAGGAATATATAGGAAACAAATAAGGGAAGTACAAAACAACTTGGAAAGTCATGAGTGCAATGTGCATATGCTTATAGTCTATCAAATAAAATCATTGACCCAGTAGCCACCATGGTGGGAAAAGACATTGATGTGACTGCAGTAACTAGATCATGGTTCAGTGATAATCACGACTAGGAGGTCACTATACCAGTATATACTGCAAACAGTATAATCATCCTAGCTTGATAGTATCCAATGCTAGGGTGAGAGAACACTGTGGAAAACTCACCTTTGTGTATTTTCCTCATTCCAAATCACATCCAATCTTCACTGATGTGTACTAGAGATGTGAATCGGAACCGGAATCGGTTCGGATTCCGGTTCGATTCACATCGTGGGTTTTTTTTTTCGTCCGGCCCAATCGCAGTTTTGTTTATCGGCTGCGCCCGAGCCGATAAACAAAAAACTCACCCCGACCCTTTAAAACTAATTCCTTAGCTTCCCCCACCCTCCCGACCCCCCAAAAACATTTTACAGGTACCTGGTGGTCCAGTGGGGGTCCTGGGAGCGATCCCCCGTTCTCGGGCCGTCGGCTGCCACTACTAAAATGGCGCCGATGGCTTTTGCCCTTACCATGTGACAGGGTATCCGTGCCATTGGCTGGCCCCTGTCACATGGAGGGAGCACTGGATGGCCGGCGCCATCTTTAATATATATAGCATTATAGCTATGTATTTTCCAACATGTTATTTAAACTATATTTCTCAAATCACTCCTTTTCATCATGTGATTTAAGCTAATATCATGGAACACAATGTTGTGAGATGCATTCAAAAAGGTTTTTTTTAATGTTTAGAATCTCCTGAAATGAGTTGTTAGGCTGCTACAAAGAAGGACTACAGCTATGATTATTCTGAAAAAAGTTAAGTACTTAAAGCATATTCAGAGGAAACTACTAAACAGAAGTTCAGTCCGTCAATGGAATGCTTACCTTGGAGATTGATGTCTGGGAAATGGAAGCAGAACAGATTCCTTGCAGGAAATAAGATTTCATAAAATGCCTGTTTGAATTTTTAGGGTGGGGATAGATAGTTGCATTTGGTTTCCTTTATTAATTATTCCAAGTTCCTGAATATTCTGTAAAATCTGACAAATGCATGATACAAATACAGATGAGAATATTGTCATTCTTACTACTTTGCTGCCACCTAATGGCTGTCCCAATGTCATAACACCTTTGGGAACAGGTGCTTTGAATTCATATTTTTCTAATTATAACAAGTAATAGTTCTGAAGCCACAGTCGCTAAACATAAGTGACTTGACTAGCCATATAGGATGTAAACAAATGTTATATTCAGTAAAAAGATATGGCATTGATATTGTATTTTTACAGAAGATGCATCTCACTTCCACTTAGCATGCAAAGCTAAGTCAGATATAATTACCATCAAGTTTACAACTCCTCTGTGGCCTCTAGTAGGAAAGTAGTTGCAATTTCAGTTAACTCTTTTTTTAAATTTCAAGCTTATTGATATATTTGCAAACAAAGAGAAGAAGTGTCATTGTAAATTTAAAAATCTGTCTTCAGGCATCCACACTAATAAATGTGTATGCCAGTAGTTAGGAAACTGAAACATTTTTCTGAATATATATTTCACAAAATCTCCAAATGTATGACGAGATACAGAATGGTGTAAAGTCTGCCTGATATTCTAAATGAAGAAGGAAAGCTAAATATTTCAGAGAATTTGTCATTAGCCAACCAAACTCTATAACAGTATGTAAGATACAGATTTCACAGATGTAAGGGAGTACTGCAGGTCAGGGGGGTCAGGCATCATACAGACATGGGAATTATTATGAACTGATTTGCTCTTGGTTGACTGGAAGACATGGGCCCTCATCTCAATCTGTGACATTGATTATGTCTCTGCATCAGATCATACCCCACTAACCATACAGTAAAAGGTAGAACATGCCAAATGCAGGTCTTTTTACTGGAAAGCTTTTTTTTTTTTTTTTTTTTTAACAGTGCCATACTTGCAATTAATGGGCCTGATGTAATAAAATGTGTGGTGAAATTAAGTGCACAGGTTTTTTTTTAACCAGCGTAGAAGTGCCAATTTAACTCCCGATGTAGAATGCAAAATGGTATGCTAATTCATCGGGAGTTACAAAAGCTCGCAAAAGAAGAGATGAAATGTGCTTGCTTCAGCTGAACATACATCTTAATTCAGAAGAGGGAGGAGGTGTTTACGGGGAGGAAGCAAGAAAAGAAAGTGCTTGGCAGAGGAAAAGCCACCTTCCCCTCCATTTTATTGTGTGCTTTCTGCATATAAAATACAATTTATAGGCACAAAAAAATGTTTTCTGCGCTGAAAACATTCTTTGCGCATGTAAATTCAGACTGCAGGTCCTAGCACCGGAACTTCTGCTGCCACCCTTAGACTAGCACTAGCCCTGGAAACTTTACTCCATCCCTGACTAGGAATTAAGTTTCCAGCACTAAGAACACCTCTCTGCATTGGATGGGGAATAGCTAATGTCATCGTTAGCATTGGAGTTACACAAGCGGGCGCTAACCGGTGCGCACATTGTCATGCGTCGAGCTCCTTGCTACCTTGGCAGTAAAGTTTGTGCATAAAAGAATGTGCCCATAACTGCAGGTTAAACCATGCGCTCTGCTGAATGCATCTTATTACATCAGCCCCAATATTTTAAAACAGAACCGGGTTGTATCCTTAACAGTTTAATGATGAAGCGTGTGCAGGGCCGCCATCAGGGCAGTATTCTTGGGCCTGCAGTATGGGGCCCCAGGATCTACTGCCACATATGGGGGCCCGCCGCAGCCGCCAGGCGGCAGTGCGCTTGGGGATGTATTAGTTCATGGCAAAGAGGCCCACTGAGGCTCTCTCCGACAGTCTGTCGCCCAGGGGCCTACTGAAACCTGGAGCCGGCCCTGGTGCGGGCCCCAGAGAAGGGAGAGAATCAATGCTATGCGTGTCTTTTAGACACGCATAGCATTGATTTACAGAGCACCGCAGACAGAGACTCGTCCGCGCGCTCTGTCCTGCCAGCGTTCACTGTCTGACGCGGCTGTGACGTCACCGCCGCGTCAGACAGTATGCGCCGGCAAAGCGCGCGGGCCGTCGCTGTCTGCTTGCTGTATGGGGCCTCAAAATTCCTGATGGCGGCCCTGAGCGTGTGTATTTTCCTGTTCTGAAAATCTTCTACGGCAGTAATGAAAGGAAACCAAATGTCACTGACAGAAGCTAGGAAAAAAAAAAACAGATAAGGAAATTCTAAAATTGCTGGAGAAATCAAGCTTTTAAGAAGTCTGCCATTAAAAAAGTACTCAGTCACAATTTATGTATATATTAATAGATACTGAAATGGTAGATATAAATTGAGGAATGGTCTTTATGCAAATGAGGTTTCAGGGAGATGGAGATAACTTGATGAAGCCTTTGAAACCCTGATATCTTACTTTCGCCACCTAGTAATATCTCACAGAAATTCAAAGGTTTGTTTGTTTATTTTTAATTAATAGGTTTTTTATGCTTTCCAGTATTTGGTGCAAAGAATTATGGAAATGGGCTCTGTGTTTTACATCTAGGGTCAAACCAATTCTCCAAACAAGGAACAGAAAATCACCATGTTTGACTCGCTGGAAAAAGTGGGAATATCTCGTACAAGTTTGAAAATCACAAAAAAATCCCCATTGCATTTTAATGGGAGAGACATCCATCCATACACACACACATCCATATGCATCTACGCCCACCTATATCCCTCAACACACACAAACAGTGATACATTTCAGATGTCTGTGTGCGTAGGTGTCTTTGTTCACCTCTCCTCCTCCAAGTGCAACACCTCCTCCCTGACTGTGCAAATAGTGAGAACACAATTTTGTTTAACACTGGGGAGCCTACTCTTCCTTGCTTCTCTCCCCCTAAATTTACAGCTGAATGGCTGGTGGTATCTGAGCACGACAGGGATACTGCTTCAATAATTTTTCTCTCTCTGTCTCTGCCTGCCTAACTTGCCCTGGGCCAAGCTGCTAAAGGGAAATGGGGCAGCATTTAGAAGAGTGCTCAGCAGCATCCTGCTGCCTCTACCTGCCCCTCAGAAGCACCATAGTCCTACCCTAAGGCTTCACGCCGGCATATACACACATGCAAACACACTGGCATGCATACGTCTAGACACACATGCACCCACACTTCTTTAAAACATTATCCACACACTCTCACCCACATACACTCCCACACCTCTCCCATTATAACCCCCCCACTCTCACACCACATACACTCCAACACACACACACAGCAGCAGCTTCAGCCACTACTGAAACATTATTACGGGTCATAAGACTAGAGATCTGGTAGAGCAGGGAGGGCAGGAGTGCTTCACTTCCCCTGTTTCGCCTCCAGCAGGACTGAGGGCTTAAGTGCATATATTCAGAGACACCTAAGAACATAAGAACATAAGAAAATGCCATACTGGGTCAGACCAAGGGTCCATCAAGCCCAGCATCCTGTTTCCAACAGTGGCCAATCCAGGCAATAAGAACCTGGCAAGTACCCCAAACTAAGTCTATTCCATGTTACCATTGCTAATGGCAGTGGCTATTCTCTAAGTGAACTTAATAGCAGGTAATGGACTTCTCCTCCAAGAACTTATCCAATCCTTTTTTAAACACAACTATACTAACTGCACTAACCACATCCTCTGGCAACATATTCCAGAGTTTAATTGTGCGTTGAGTAAAAAAATATTATCGTAAATAAAATGTTTTGTTCTGAAACAGCTGTATCCTTTTTTTTCCAGCAGATTTTTCTTCTTTTTGGTAAGGAGACAAAAGGATCAAACATGTTGCAATAAATGTAAAAAAAAATACAAATCGTACTCAGGAATATGTGCTGAATATGTAGTATAAAAACCCCGCCATCACTTTCTACACAGATCTATGTTGGAAAGCATTCCCAAAGTCATCCCTCTGGCATGCTTTCCCTGTTTCATATTTCTTCCTTCTTTCCTGTTCTTTTTAATGTTGTAGTAAGGGAGTAGTTTTTCAAAGGGTCTTCTGCAAGTAAAATAATGTTTTACATTCAAAAATGGCCTTCCTCAAACTTGCCCACTGGATATGAAGGGTAAATTTATGTGTATATGTCAAGATTGCACGCAGGTTTACCCAGACTGAGCAGAAATATTCCTAGAGGTTCAGTTGGAACAGAGTTTGGACTTACTTGTATACTTTCTAAAATTCGACTGCATATGTGTAATTTTCAGGAATATTTGTGTGCACCAAATAGCAGGTTAATTTATGCAGGGAATATTTGGTGAGATAATTTTCAAAGCATACCTGTGCACATGCATCCACTTTGAAAATTGATGTAACTAACATATGCATACATTTGTGACAAGAATACATCCTAGAGTACCAAAAGAACTGAGAAATGAAATTTCGGACCTGCTATTGGAAATTTGTAAACTATCAATAACATCTTCTATGGTACCTGAAGACTGGAGGGTTGCCAATGTAACCAATTTTTAAAAAGGGATCAAGGGGTGTCAAGGAAGCTAAAGATCAGTGAGTATGACGTTTGGCCAGGCAAAATGGAGAAATTACTTACCTGATAATTTCATTTTCCTTAGTGTAGACAGATGGACTCAGGACCAGTGGATATATGCTTTCCTGCCAGCAAATGAAGACAGAGCAAACTTACGTCATAGTATATATAACCCTGCAGTGACCCCAGCCTGCCTGTATTCTCTTCAAGAGTGGACAGACTAGCAATAACTTGATTAAAAACAGATAAAGAGAACTGTACTCAACCAACCTTAAATACTGAACTCACATAAGATTCCAGGTACCCCCAAGCTAGGGACTGGATGAACACTTACCAGTAATCCTTGGGACCCAGAGCCCCACAGGAGTACTATTGACACACTCATACGGCAGCCGAGGGTGAGAAGCTGAGGCCATCTGTCTACACTAAGGAAAATGAAATTATCAGGTAAGTAATTTCTCCATTTTCTAGCATGTAGACAGATGGACTCAGGGCAGTGGGATGTACGAAAGCTATTCCCCAACAGGGTGGGAGGTTGCCCGCAGTCCAGTCAACACTGCACATGCAAAGGCTGCATCCTTCTGGGCCTGCACATCCAGATGATCAAAGCTGGAAAAAGTGTGTAAGGAGGACCTCATCGCAGCTCAGCAGATATTGACGGGAGACAACAGACTAACCATCCATCCACTGCCTGTGCCCTAATGGAATGGCCTCTAACCTGAGTAGGCAATGGCTTTCCAGCATCCCATATGCGGCCGTGACCACCTCCATAATCCAACAAGTTATGGTAGCCAGCGAAGCCAGAGCACTATGCTTACTCCTGCCATGGAGAACAAACTCAGTGACCTCCAGATACCGCACAACAAAATGCTTTACATCCAAGGAGCACAAAAGCTGAAACTCCTCCGCCTCACTGACCATATACAGTGATGGCAAGGAGACGGACTGATTCAAAGAAAGTCCAAGACTAACTTGGGCAAAAAGGATGGAACAGTACGCAGCTGTTATGCGCCTGGAGTCACCCGAAGGAATGGCTCCTGGTAAGACAAGGCCTGCAGCTCAAAATTCTGACACACAAAACATATAGCCTGCAGGAACACAGCCTTCAAAGTCAACAACTGTAAGGAAGGCTACGAAGTGGTCAGAAAGTAAGGCCCACCAAAAAGTCCAGCACCAAATTAAGACTCCACAATGGAACTGGTAACCTCAAGGGAGGCCTAAGGTGGTTCACTCCCTTCAAAAATGGGCCACATCAGGATGAGATGACAAGAAAACACAATTCAC